>NW_003214671.1:0-2798 GCF_000006405.1 Perkinsus marinus ATCC 50983
AGCTCGAAGTTGTACATCAGTTCCCTTGGGGAGTGCAAGTTCCCTAGGGGTCGGGGGTCTTGGAATCTTCGAGCAGGAGCTTGAATTAGAATCTTTGCCCTTGGTAGCTCTGCTTGTAGGGAAGTCGAGCCCAGGGGCTGCAGGGAGGTTGGCCAGCCGAGTTGAGTGACGGTTGGCGTCGTTAGTAGAAGTAGTAGATCTTGGAGAGGCGTCGAAGGGGGCCTCGTCGTCTGGGAGATTGGGATTAGAGATCCCGGTAGAATGTAGCGGAGCTGGCTGATTACCAACCTGGTTGTTAACACAAGAACCGGGCATTTCTGCAGACAGATCGCTAAGTTATCCTTGGGGTAGAAGGGTTGAAGAATCAATGAGGGAAGAGGGAGAAGAACCCAACTACGATCTTGAGCCAGATGGCTACAGTCGTCTTACCATCACTAGTGTCCCAAAGGCTTGTGCTTACTAAGCCAACCTATGTCTAAGGGACGACTAATGGGATCGACAAGGACGAAAGTAGCGAGTGTAACAAAGCAATATGATCATAGAACTGCAAAAGAGAACGAATTCGACGCCTAGCCGTTTCAGCCGTTTCAACAAGTCGACATGAAACTGCCTAGCGGAGCGAAGCGATCGCTACATAGCTAAAGAGCGAGGTCACGCCGAGCTCTCATGACAATACTTTGTTGATCCCTTTCTTGTTCACTCTGCTGTGAACCTGTCATCAGTCGTCACCAATACTACTAGCCTAGCCTACCTTACACCATCTTACGAAGACTTGAGTTGTTAGCAGAGAACAAGAACATTCTACCGGGATGCCACCAAGACGCCGAAGATCTACCGCCTCCAGTGCTCACGCAAGAACCCCCCGAAGAACCCCCCGCCGAAGACCTGCTCCGGAAGGAACCCCTCCTCCTCCGGGTACAGTGACCACTCCGGTAGAGGAGGCTACAACTCGCACTGCGGAAGTGCAGACTACCCCCTTGGTATTCGAGGAAGAGGTTGGTGACCCCCCTAACCCCCTCTGCAAACTACCCTTCCCCGGACTACTCCGACTTCTGGTAATGTGGAAGAAGAAGTCCTACAGATCAGGGCAGCCATGAGGGAGATGCAGGAGATGATGCGAGTCATCGTTCAGGAACGGAACACAAGTAAGAATTCGGGAGAGAGGGGGGAAGTTCATCATGTTATATCTGAGGGCTATGCGTCTAGCGATTTTGATAGTGTCCATTCGGGTGAACTGCCATTCGAGGAGAACGTACGTCCGACTAGGGAACACGTCGGAGTGAACCTCCTCAACTCTAGTGCGCATGCTCCGGCAGGCGTGAGAGTACAGTTCAGTGATGGGATGGCACACGGATCGGTCGAACCTCCCTGTAGAGGAAAGCAGACGGGTAGGGAGTTCGACGATCCTGCATCACAACATCACCCGGATTCGGACCGTAGGCCACTCAATCAGAATTATAAGGAGCGAGTTCGACGCGAGTGTCACAAGCTCGCGGTCAAATCCGAGATCTTCACTGGGAAGTCTTCCCAGGAGATCACCATCGCCAGCCTGCATAGAGATATAGAGGAAACAGCCGAGGACCACGGCTGGGACGAACTCTCAGTCGGATCTTATTACCTCTTGAGGTATCGACTGAGCAGGTCGGTTTGGGATAATGTCATCGACTCCATTGGGAAATCCTTTGATAGATCATGTGCCGCTGGCTTCAAAGCCAGGGTAGAAGCCATATGGAGGGTTCTGGAGCATACTTACTCCAATGCCGTTGTGAGGGACAAGCTTAAGACTCAGTGGAAACAGCTGAGACGTAATCCAGCCGAGTCGTGCCGAGATTTCATCAGCCGTGTTCAGAACGCCCGGCACATGATTCACAAGGAGGCCTATACACAGCCACTCAGCAGCAGAGTCAAACTCGTCAGGAACAACCTATCAGCAAACCCACAGGGTCAGGTCGTAATAATCCTCAGAACCGACACGAATGTCTCTCCCACAGGTGCCAACGATGCTATGCCGAGGATCATACGGTGGCAGAATGCAAAGCCGCCAAACCTGCCAAATGTGAGAGCAGGTGTCGACACTGTGGATTATCCCATGAGTATATCCCTGGTTGGGATCCGAAAAATTCCAGATGCAGCAATCGTTTCGTCGCCACATCGACTTGTCGGTTGTGTTCGAAAATAGGGCACTTTGCTAGAATCTGCATGAAGGGGCGCTCAAATTGTACATCGAATGATAAGGCAACACTTGATGGTAAGGTACAAGACACAAAAGCACAAGCTATAGATAAGGATGCCGGACAAGCTCTGGCAGTCTCGTTACCGAATGATCAGACAGCTGGCATTCGCTACGTCACCCTAATATTCCGGAGTCCCGGCTCCGGAGAGATCAGGCTTCGGGCCATGATAGACTCAGGGAGTAGCGAATCATTCCTCTCTCGCCAGAAGTATGACGAGCTGAGGCAAGCAGGCATCATTGATCAGGTCTCGTCTCAGGGCAAAGGGATGCCTGTCGAATTCGGTAATGGAGGCGTTTCCACACTCATAGGTCGAGCTAAATCGAAGAACTGCTATCTTGAAGATGGCACTTATCTTCCCATTGAGTGGGGGATACTCGAAACCCTCAGTCCATGCTCTGCTGTCTTGAGCATGAAGCCACTGCGCGAACGAGGCGCGGTGTGGATCATATCTCAAAGCGGGGATAGACTTTACGTTGGCCAAGATGAAAATCTCCTTCCCTCATCATCAGCCGTATATGCTCCGGGCATGCACACGAGTCGTGCGATCATGAATGTCATCACAAC
>NW_003200621.1:0-1216 GCF_000006405.1 Perkinsus marinus ATCC 50983
CATGACCCTCACCAGAGATAATGGTAAACTGGGCATTTCCTGGGTTGACTTCACCGATCTTTGAAGCGTCAAGCAGATCTTTATCATCGTCACTAACCTCTCCATCAACAGGAGCAGCGGCCTCCACCGTAGTGCTAGTAGTAGCAGGACACGTTGTCAAGGTCTTAGACTTAGTAATGAATGATGGCTGGGCAAAACCTTTGCTGGCTATCTTTAATCCTAGGCCAAGTTTCTGTGCCTGAAGCAGATAAGCATCATAACGGAGTGGATGCAGAGGGGCTGCAGTACCTTGCGATTGAGCAATTCTACGAGAGGCTCCTGCTGTTGGTTTAGCTGCGCCCTGCCCTCCTCGGTCTGGATCATTTCTAATAGAACTGGGCCATATGGAGGGACTGGGGCTTCTAGCGATGGCTTCAAACCCTCGTTATGGTCGACGACGACGACCTCCTTAGACGAATCACCGTTACTAAGAACTTGGAGAACATATGTGGTATCAATTGTCGTGGAGGAGGAGCAGACCATACGGGTGAAACAGAGATTGCTATAACGACATCCTTCTAGAACGCAGTAAACTCAAAGCATTCTACCAAAACGGCGAGTCGAACACAATGATCAGCTCATGTCTCAACAGCCTCGTATGGCTGCTCTCTCATGACCAGTAAAATAAGGCGCCAGCACCCTCTCTACAATGTTTATCGAGTCGGTAGGAAATGGTCTGCATAGGCTCATGATAGGCTGGTGACGCCATCAAAAGCTTCTGACAATGCTGACAATCCACGCTAGAGCTACTTTGGGAAGGATGCACAACATGACAATCGGAGCTCCAACCGAATCACGCAGTTAAATCAAGGAAGGCCCCGCAAAAACCCATCAGTTATTTTCTTTCCTGAGCAACCTCTCTTGAAGATACCAGAGAGATTCGAGGGCATCGCCGAGAGCGTACGGTATATAGAGCTCTCGAGGCCGTGACTATAATTGTCACTGTAATCGGTCTTACTACCCACCTGCTCTCTACTCACCCTCATACTAGGAGTTTCTCACCCTCCAGATCTAATAAAAACGACCATACAACAAACTCAACTTGCCAGAAGAAACAGTGGGAACACATCCTGCACCCGTATCCGTTACTGATCCCCCTTTGTCGAAGACTCCCCTGCATTCATCTCGCTCATGACCACCCAAGTCGCATGAAGATGTGATCCTGCCCACTGGCTTA
>NW_003216684.1:0-2318 GCF_000006405.1 Perkinsus marinus ATCC 50983
GAGTTCGATTCTCGACTCAGCCCTCGTAAGGGTGAGTTTGGGCACAGTGGTAGGTGCGGCTGGCGGATGTAGATAGCTACGGAAACCAGGTAGTGCAGATCCCTCGGAAGCTAGGCAAACTGGGCCATGTGCAAACCGTCGGTCACTGGGAAATGGTATAGCTGGTCGAGACGCATGAAGCACTCGAGTGCTCGACCCCGCACCCCTGGACAAAGATTACAGTCAGTTGGTGAACTCTTCACTCGCGTGACTAATCGTTTAGGCTACATCCTTCACGGGCTCATTCCGTCCAACAGTGGACATGGGGTGAGGGGAACGAGCATGATGGAGGGGCAGTGAAGCCGTTAATCAGCGAAAGATGTAGCTGTTAATCCTGACTACGCCTGAATATATGGAGCAGATAGAGCGAAAAACTTTTTACACTTCTCGATTTGTGCGTGTCATCCTTGCGCAGGGGCCATGCTAATCTTCTCTGTATCGTTCCAATTTTATCGGATACCCCCGAGGGGGTCCACCAAAACATCGCGTTCATAAAGTGCTACTCTATAATTTCAAGGACGTTCCGATTGGTGTGGTATGAGTCAAAATATTCATCAGTGAATTCCCTGCGCATCACGGGTGAATCTCGTTGTCACGGCCGAATTTCGTTGTTGAGTTGGCCGTTTAACTCAGTCGGTTAGAGCATCGTGCTAATAACGGGGGGCGCAGGCAAGAGTCTTGCACGAAGCACTAGCATGGCTTACTCATTGCACTATCCAAGTGATTAAGTTCACATCAACTTTTTACTCGCTTTGTAAGAAATCCATTCGTGTGAAATTCCTGACCTGCGTTGAACGTTCGGCTTATGAAATGCAATCGCCTCAATTTCGAGCTCTTCGCTCGATTCCCAGACTCCCCTTACCCTGCCCAATGTGGGCTGTTGTTCGTAGAGTTCGAGATCGCCTCGTGCAAAGGAAATCCGTGTGAAGTTCACGAAGAATTCTGTTCCTGTGTACCCTTGATGATGCCAGCCACAAATTGACTACAACTGAAAAGTGCATTGAGGAGATGTGTTGGAAAAGATCACTGTTGGTGACTGGTGACACCGGGAGTTGTACAAAAGAATGTAAACTATCACTCTTCCTCTCATTCACAGGCCAGTGTGTCACCAATCACAACCTCGGAGGTTTCTCTGCACCGATCTATCAAAACATGACATTCCAAAACATCCATCTGACAACGGTTGCCCGCCAAAATCCGTGGTAGATAACAAAAGAAAATGGTCATGTTATGAGCGACTTTCGGGGACCAGCTTGTGAGGCTTAACGATATGATGGCTGTGTGGTCTAGTGGTATGATTCTCGCTTCGGGTGCGAGAGGTCTCGAGTTCGATTCTCGACTCAGCCCTCGTAAGGGTGAGTTTGGGCACAGTGGTAGGTGCGGCTGGCGGATGTAGATAGCTACGGAAACCAGGTAGTGCAGATCCCTCCGGAAGCTAGGCAAACTGGGCCATGTGCAAACCGTCGGTCACTGGGAAATGGTATAGCTGGTCGAGACGCATGAAGCACTCGAGTGCTCGACCCCGCACCCCTGGACAAAGATTACAGTCAGTTGGTGAACTCTTCACTCGCGTGACTAATCGTTTAGGCTACATCCTTCACGGGCTCATTCCGTCCAACAGTGGACATGGGGTGAGGGGAACGAGCATGATGGAGGGGCAGTGAAGCCGTTAATCAGCGAAAGATGTAGCTGTTAATCCTGACTACGCCTGAATATATGGAGCAGATAGAGCGAAAAACTTTTTACACTTCTCGATTTGTGCGTGTCATCCTTGCGCAGGGGCCATGCTAATCTTCTCTGTATCGTTCCAATTTTATCGGATACCCCCGAGGGGGTCCACCAAAACATCGCGTTCATAAAGTGCTACTCTATAATTTCAAGGACGTTCCGATTGGTGTGGTATGAGTCAAAATATTCATCAGTGAATTCCCTGCGCATCACGGGTGAATCTCGTTGTCACGGCCGAATTTCGTTGTTGAGTTGGCCGTTTAACTCAGTCGGTTAGAGCATCGTGCTAATAACGGGGGGCGCAGGCAAGAGTCTTGCACGAAGCACTAGCATGGCTTACTCATTGCACTATCCAAGTGATTAAGTTCACATCAACTTTTTACTCGCTTTGTAAGAAATCCATTCGTGTGAAATTCCTGACCTGCGTTGAACGTTCGGCTTATGAAATGCAATCGCCTCAATTTCGAGCTCTTCGCTCGATTCCCAGACTCCCCTTACCCTGCCCCATGTGGGCTGTTGTTCGTAGAGTTCGAGATCGCCTCGTGCAAAGG
>NW_003204362.1:0-3435 GCF_000006405.1 Perkinsus marinus ATCC 50983
TTCTTATTGTATTCGGTCAACATACGTCGAGCACGTGCCAGAAACGTACCGAAGTTAGTACGAGGAGCCCATCGAAGATCATGAAAGTTGTCCAAGAGAGCATCCGCTGGACGACGAGCCAGCATCTGCAGCATGATCCGACCGTCCTCCTCGAAAATCTGCTTAGGGGCGTACTGATTCCACATCTCGTAGACCTCATCGGTAAGGTACATTCCTAAGCGAGCAGCCTTCGTAGACGAAATTCAGCCGGCAGCATTAGCAGTGTTCTCATAGCGTCTCAGCCATGTAGCAAAGTCGGTGTACCATTGTATCGTTCTGGCATTTGCAGGTTAACACGAAGCTCCTCCTTGTGGCCACGGTCGATAACTGGAGCCTGAGGGCGTACAGAACCAGCCTCAGCCCAAGTTGACAAGGCATCAAAGAGGTCGTTGTAGTCTCTGGCATGATCAACGGCCAGCCGTATGTGATACTGAGTAGCATCTTCGTCCATACCAGCAGCGGTAGCATCTGCTCTTGCTTGCTCTTCAATGAGCGACAGATCTTTCTTCTGAATGCCAAGATCGTTACCAGGTGACGACATTGGAAACCAAACACGTAGAAGATGGCCTCAACCCACTGATAAGGGATAACCGAGCTTAAAGGGAACGGAGTTGTAGTAATAGCAACAAGGAGCTGCTACGAGAAATGTAGTCCGTCGAGAGGAGAACCACAGTGACCAAGATCGTTCTGCTATTACTAGTGAACTCGACAGTACGTTAGTGCGAGGATCTACTAAGTACAGTACATCTGAGCTCGTGAGAAAGGTAATTCCGTGAGGAACCACAAGCAATGCCGTAAGGAACCACAAAGCGTGACAGCCACATGGTGGCGTGACGCACCAATCGATTACGCTACTAGGGCGAACGAGATTAGAACTGCGTCCTAAGTCTAAGGGAATGTCAAGCGGTCAAGTCAGTAAGTTCCAAGGTCTACAGAAAGAAGAATGGTTGTGGGCGTGCGGTGAAGTTCACCGGGTGAACGTAAAGTAGATTTCTTGCAATCTCACGCACTCTCGATTATAGATGGGCGAGTTTACGTTACGGGCCGTTAACGTCGACGTTTACGGTTTACGGACGGAAAAAACGCGGAATTTACGGCCTGACGTAAACGGCGTTTACGCCACAGCTGCGCGCGCGTCAGCGCGCTCCTCGATTGAACCACCAACCTATTGTTCATTACTGCTCCACGCTAACCGCGATTCGAGATTCATTCACGGGATGTACCGCGACTGCTACAGTTTGTTTTGGAACATTCGCTCCTTTCCTAATGTCAACTGGTGAAGTCTCTGTGGTTGCGATCGATGACCCTTTCCTTATGAAGTTCCCAGGGTGGGTCCGGGAGAAGTCCGACGATGGCGAATATGCCCGCTGTCCTAAATGTGGGAGACTCATTAAGATAAGTAAGAAGTCTTCCAGTGGTGTCAAGTATCACCAAAAGTCTTGCGGGAAAAGGAAGCGCAGCGATCCTAGCAAAACTGGGAACAAGGAGAATCAAGCAGAGTGCAGAGAGGCGCTATATCAGTTTGTGGCCCACTCTGGCGTCCCGCTCTGCACCGTTGAGAATGAATACTTCAAACGCCTACTACGGTGCTTGAATCCACATTTCGAGGCTCCTAGCCGCCGAGATCTAGTTCGTCAATTGCGAGACAGAGTCGCCAATCACGTGGAGATGGTGCAAAGTAATTCAGCTACTCGGTCATGCTTGAACTGATCGCGTGGTTTGCTCTCAGAAAGGCTCGACGGAGTCTCTCAAATAAGCCTGAGTATCGACGCGTGGTCGAGAAGCAGCCGTTCGAGCTTTCTATGTGAGCGATTGATATAGCGGATTTTTAATGCTGAGCTTCCAGGTATAACAGCACACTTTGTCAGAACCGACAAAGTCCGCCGTCAGATTGTGGATTTTAGACGCATCCAAGGCCGTCATACGGCCAGCAACCTTGCCGGGGAGTTGATGAATACGATAACGGAAACTGGGATCGGAGACCGGGTTTGTAGCGTGACCAGTGATGCAGCTTCGGTCAATATCAAGATGATGAAGCTGATTGAGCAAAAGCCTGGGACCATTATCCACGTATTATGTGTGGGGCACAAACTCCACCTATCGGTCACTAATGGTCTGGGTCTGTGGTCTTGCAAAACCATCGATGAAGATGATACTAGGTCCAGTCAGCAGACCGAAGATAGCTCCTCCGACGAAGACGGGGATCCGGACGACATCCTCGCAGAAGCTGAGTCCGATTCGGATGCTGAAGATATAGACGAGTCTTCTGACCTCGCGTGGTCGCGGGGTGTGGAAACAACTGATGATAGAAGATGTCGACAGTGGGGTGTTGCACTTCTGAAAGCTCGGGCTAACGGTCGGCTCCTACGTCAGTCCTCCGTTGCGAGCAGCCTGCTATCTGAGTGCATGAGAGCCGAAGGTATTGTGAGGCAGCGAGTCTGCCCCCGGGACATCAACATCCGTTGGAATAGCACTTACCGCATGGTACAATGGTATGTAGAATATCGCCCGGTCTTCAGTCTCTTCCAAACCCGTTGTCAAGCTTTGCCGAAGTCGGACAACTTGCACAAGCATTTCCGCAAGTTCGCGTTGACAGTTCCTGATTTCGAGTCTCTGCAGAACTTGGCGTCAGTTCTGTGCCATTTCGAGGATGCCACTCGCCTGTTTTCTGGATCGTCGTACTGTACGCTCAGTCTTATTAGACCGGTGGTGAAGGGCCTACTCCAGAAGTGCAGCGGTGCAGGTGGGCGCTCGCAGTTATGCCGGATCAAGGATCGTGTGCATGAGAGCTTGAACAACTACTTCAAGTTTTGCTTGATTGAAACGGACTCGGGCATTCTTCACCATGCCTGCGTGGCTGCATCCTATCTCCATCCTGCATTCGCCGATACGGAGGACGAGGACTCCGCTCAAGATTCTATCAGAAAATGTATGGCTTTCTTTGGCATCAGTGACAGTGCTCTTGACGCTGACGACTCCTCATCAACTAGTAGGCATGGGGTAGAGGGTACTTTGTTGGGTGCCCTCAATCGCAGAGATCTCAGGAGGACAACAACGGCGGTGACGGGTTTGTCTCGCGAGTTGATCGCATATGAGCAGAGGTTGAGATCCGAGTCTGCCGTGCACTCGGATTTCCTCGGCTTCTGGGCAGGCTGCCCAGATTTGCCCATTCTCACTAAGGTTGCTGTTGCCCTCGCAACAATTCCTGGGAGTAGTTGCAGCTGCGAAGAGAGCTTCAGCTTAGCTGGATCTTTATCGAGAAGCAGAAGATCCAGATTATCTGACAGCACTTTACGTACCTTAATGCTTTTGAAGAGCATTAGCTCTGCTATCGGCCCTTAGTATTCTTTAATCTGTGACACATATTATGTGTAGCGTCCCATTGCTGTGTGTCTT
>NW_003202397.1:0-1249 GCF_000006405.1 Perkinsus marinus ATCC 50983
ATCGAGTCCTAGAACAACGAAATGGCCGAGAGGTTCTTACCCGAGTGACAATGACTGTTGGTACTCCTTATACTGAAGGTCGATCAGTACTTGTACACCCCTGGGATGATCGGGAGAAGACTGATTCTATTATTGTGAAGTGTCATGAGGAGGTTGGTCATCTTTCAGCACCAATGACTCTCTGGCATTTACGGCGTTTTTGGTGGTGGAAAGGCATTCGAACTGATACTAAACGTGTTTGTATGCTATGTGACCACTGTATTTCAGCTGTTATCAAGGGATCTATGCACGTATGGAAGGGTAATTGCCTAGATCACTCGGTGAGATCCCCTTGGGAGACTGTGTCAGCAGATCTTGCGGGTCCATTTACGGCAGACAGCTTTAATTGTATTTATTGTCTGATATTATGTGATCACTTTTCTCGTTTCTGTTTGTTACGTCCCCTTCGATCAGCCACGAGTAGAGAGGTTATAAGAGCTATTACCGAGATTTGTGGTACTTTTGGTAGTATGCGTGTTTTACGATGTGATCGAGGAACTTGCTTTGCATCGCGGATGACGCAGTCCAGTCTACAAGCTTTGGGAATACATGTTCGATTGATAGTTCCTCGAGCTCCGTGGTGTAATGGTTTGGTTGAACGACGAGTACAAGAATTGAAGGTGTGCTTACGAGGTTATGGATTGTCTAAGTCTCGCTCATGGAGTACTAAATTGGCTAGTGCTACCAAGAGGATGAATAGTGTTATCTTACCTGATCTTGGTATTACACCATTTGACATTATGTTTAATCGGTCTATGTATCTGGGATCTGTGGTTCCCCCTGTTAGTTCCGATTCGAATGTCGATGATGCTGAGCAAGAGTTGCCTACCTTGGATGAGCTGAAGTCTAAAGAGGAAGGTGTGTTATTGCAGCGTGATTGGATTGGTCAAGTTAGAGATGATCGAGAACAATCGGTGGGAGATCAGAGGCCACCCCGAGCTCTATCTATAGGTCAAAAGGTGCTTGTTAAGATGACTGATGGTTGGAGAGGACCGTGGAAAGTTTTAATTGTTCACAACGATAATGCTCGTGTTACTATCGTTGATAAATTTGGCGTTGAACGAGATGAACATCGTGCCAATCTAAGAGTTTATTATGGGACGTCGGAAGTCCAAGCTTTTTGATTAGTTTGTTAACTTTGGTTGCGGGTAGCAACCAGGGGGAGATGTGAGGAAATATTGTACACAAGTGTCTTCTGTAATTTTAGATT
>NW_003207933.1:0-1259 GCF_000006405.1 Perkinsus marinus ATCC 50983
AGAGTAGTTTTTGCGGATACCTAAGAATGGTGTATGACTGGAAGCGGCACATGATCGACATCAGTAAGAGTCGGTGATAAGAATGAGTGAACCCTCACAAACGGATCGGCTGATGATCTGGAGGTACAACAGAGTCGTTGGACGTTCGTCACCACGTCGTTAGTATCGACTGGTAGGGTGATGATGCAGTTGGTGATGTCAAAAAGGAGCGTTATTATGTAGAAAAGAGTGGCATGTGTAGAAGCAAGTACCTCAGCAGTATCACGATCAGTAATAAACTCTTGAGGGTGAAAATTGAACACTACGTCATGAATACCGACGGATGAACGTAGATTGTAGAATAACCAAGTCGTTCGTAATGCCTACAATACAGGTGTTATTGAGTAAAGAAGGATAACATATGTAGATGTAAGTGCTTCAGCAGTAAAACGACGAAGCATGAAGTATTGCTGGCGCGAAGTACTCCGTATGGAAACCTCAGTGATTTGCATGGTTAGAAGCGGTCAAAGTTTGACATGTATAAACCCTACCAACACATCTGTTGCGTCATGAATACCGACGGATGAACGTAGCTTGTAGGATAACCAAGTCGTTCGTAATGCCTACAAAACAGATGTTATTGAGTGAAGAAGGATAACATATGTAGATGTAAGTGCTTCAGCAGTCAAACGATGAAGCATAAAATATTGCTGGCGCGAAGTACTCCGTATGGAAACCTCAGTGAATTGCATGGTTAGGAGCGGTCAAAGCGGTCATGTATAAACCCTACCAACACATCTGTTGGCAGTGGGAGAGGGGCGGTGGAGTTTTGAGAGAGAGAGTGTGTGACATAAAATATAGAAATTATACTTCACACCACAGACTGTGGACAGTGAATGTCGTGAATTTTTGGCACAGTGTACATCGGCGCATGTTCAATGTGGTAGAAATCTCCATGAAAACTGAACGTGCTAGTGAGAAAAAAAGCTAGTGAGAACTGCTAGTGAGAACTGCGATCAGAAAAAAGTGTGGATGATGCATGGCTGGGTACTGGTGCTACTGGCGCGGTGACGTTCTTGTCGATTATGCTATGACAACTACGTGATGTTCAGTTGCTAGCACAAAATGCGGAGTGGCGCATAACATGGTCAATAACTAGGAGGCTTGTAAGATCAAGACGAACGCTTCATCAATAATTGTTTGGATATTTTATATGCTGTTTACTATCGTGAATGGTTGTTTATACCATCCGAAAATACAATGATGGAATGGGAGAATTG
>NW_003216813.1:0-1623 GCF_000006405.1 Perkinsus marinus ATCC 50983
ACTGACCCTCGGTAAAGCAGCTCCACAGAGGAATACCCGACATAACTCGCTTCGAGATAGACATTCGATACTTAGCGTCGGCCTCAAGAGCATCGCGACAAGATGACTCATCAGCCAAATAGCCAATCTCTAGTTGATACCTCGAAAATACGGTGCTATTCTGAGCGCACTCAGGATCTACGACCATAAGTGCAGTTGAATATCTGGCGAACTGCATCATCCACTTGCCCATGCTGAACCTGGGGGTAGGATTCTCTTTGTCCTTGCCCTCTTTCACCTCCTCTAAAACCACTACTACTGACCCAGTTACCGTGGGCCGGATGCGTTGCTTCGTTGCCGTCCCTGCATGGGACTCGCATGGGACTGCAAGTTCTTGAATTCAACGTAAGCTGCAGGCGACTGAATCATATTGTTCAAGACTCTCACATCGGGGAGGAGGTCAGGACTAATGTAGCCGAGTGTCGCATTGGCCGTTCTTACCGAATTCAATGCACCATAATCCGGTGAGGCCGTAGCAGCTTTCGTCTGCGCGTATCCTTGTTCTAGCACACGACGAGTCTCGTCAGACATAGCCAGCCCGAACAACTTGGCTGCTTGTGCTCGAGCAGGATCGAGCCGTGGGAAGTCTCTGCCCACGTCAACTTCTTGAAGCGCCAAGTTAGTTTCGATGAGAGACTTCCAGTCGCTCTCACTTATCTTCGAAATCAACTCGAGTCGATCTAGGTAATCTCTGGTGAGCCAGTCAACGAGACAAGGCCCGATATCAACCGGAACACCCAAGACATTCAGCATCTCCGCTGCCGGGGAGACTGGGGGCGCAGCCTGACGGAGTTCGACAGGTTTCATTTTTTTAACGAAGGGTATTCCTAAAGGATGTTCATTATAAGACTGAGATTACGAGTCGTAATTTACGACACGCTTTTTTCATACGAATGAAACGAGTATTGTATCATTATCTCGAGCCACTCTGTGAGCTCCGGGTGTTTGCCGAGAAAAAAGACTGAGATGGTAATACCGTCATGGTATGGGCAAGTTGTCAATGACAACTACCAGTCGTAGGCCACGATTCGTGGCTCTAACTTTCCCAAAAAAACGATTCAGAACCATGCCAACGTTATCGACTCGATGATTTATTCGGCGAACTAGATCGATCGAAGTGAACTCAGTCTCAACGCAAGGCCAAATATTTTGACAACAAACTCTCGACTGAACCACACTAGCACACAGCGAAGCGAAGGGATCGATCCGTAACGAGGAGGTTCATCCGTAGGAATGGCCCTTGTCACAGACTAATGTCGCAGCTCATTGTTGGGCCGTGACAAGTAGGTTAATCCGTAGGAGTGGCCCTTGCCACAGTCTTTATAAGACCTAATGTCGCAGCTCATTGCTGAGCCGTAACAAGTAGGTTAATCCGTAGGAGTGGCCCTTGCCATAGTCTTTATAAGACCTAATGTCGCACCACATTGCTGAGCCGTAACAAGTAGGTTAATCCGTAGGAGTGGCCCTTGCCATAGTCTTTATAAGACCTAATGTCGCAGCTCATTGCTGAGCCGTAACAAGTGCCACAGTCTTTATAAGACCTAATGTCGCAGCTCATTGCTGAGCCGTAGAAGTAGGTTAATC
>NW_003213717.1:0-1166 GCF_000006405.1 Perkinsus marinus ATCC 50983
TATCATCATAAGTATGGATGATACTTCAGTAATGACTTGTGACTATTATAACTACTGATTGACCATCTGTCGTGATTGTTTATAAAAAAAGAAACATCATACTGTGTATTAGTTTACATAGAGCCTGTATACGGTAATACGTATATAACTATTGCTCATGTGCTGAGCCAGGACTAATCTCAAGGTGTCCAACACACAAAGGAGACAGAACGGATTGACAATTATATAATGATATTCGGGAAAACGGCGCTGACGCAGTGCCCATTGTACAATGTCACAGTTGTTAAGGTCACACGATCGACGATAAGGAGGATTACCCTTATCCATATAATATTGATATTTGTGAACAACTCAATAGGGTATAACCAACATGGGTGTAACATGATGATGAGTATTATGACAGGTAGTAGCATGACACTTGTGTTCACATGATCTTCGTTATGGTCACTATTCGCAACATATCTTATAATCAAAGCTGGATAGGCATATAGCGAAGGCCTGATAATAATAATACTAGTAATAAGATATAATATTACTCTTCCAATTACTTGTAGTGCTGATAATGGGTATCTATAATCCATAGTGAACTCATCTTTATTAATTCTCCCAAATTGGAGATATACCACCTCTTCTTCTTCTTCGACCTCATCATTATTTAGTTGATGATGGACACTATTCTTATCATCATCAATTATGCTACTGGTACTGCTGTGGCGGTCCAAGCGAATCAACTGGAAGTTCTTAACTGATGCCTTTGTAACTCGACGATTGAAATTGAGGACGAATGCTCTGAGATTATCGTTCCATTTAGGGTTTTTATTCACATACCTATAATGATGATGAAGAGTATTGGTTATCATCACCATCATCATCGTCATCACAGTACAACATTACATTTGTAGATCAGAAGGTAGTTTAGATAGTGTTGTTCTTGTTCTTGTTGTTGGATGCTGAGTAGTATTGTTATATGATGATGATACTACCACTAGTACAGATGATGAATATTATTGGAGGCACAATCTGGTACATACCATCTTCCCCTTCTTCACGTTTCCTGCTGGTCCTGCTACTGCTGCTCATCATCATCATTTTCTGCTTCTGACGTTGCCTATATTGAGGATGTGATGGTCCAACCTCATGAATAACGAGGCCCTTCTGAAACAATA
>NW_003208180.1:0-1755 GCF_000006405.1 Perkinsus marinus ATCC 50983
ACGTCCATGAGAGGAAGTGTTGAAAGGCTAAATGCATTCCACGGGGTTGATCTTCAATGAGGTAATGGCCTCCGTACACCTGAGCAACATGGCTCTTACAATCGCTACCACACATGACCGTAGATGAATGTTCAGCTAACGGCGGCCATTGGCCGCGCACCTGCAAGAATCCAAGCTTCGCGCCATTGGAGTACTTCAATTGTCGGTACAACCCCAGGTTCTTGTCGTGCTGCAAGAAAAAACCCGTATGTTGAGTATTATCATTATCCGTTACAAAACTCACCACGAAATTGTGGTCTGGGACTTTCTGAAACTTCTCGCCGTACTTCTCCTTGCCCTTCAAATTTGAAATCCACTCAAATGAACCGATTGCATTAGTTAGAAGGTCTGCTAAACCATTGACGACAATCACCTATCAGTTAGGGAGATACAGAGCGGATTCGCTCAGGAGATTCCAAAACTGTTGACACGCGCCCGGGTCTAGGGGGCCAAACCCATGAAGGTTCCAGTTAGGAAAGCAATATTTCCTCCAGTATGTGTTTTGTGATACCTAGGCTATCAGAGAATATCAACGATAATAGTGCCAGAAACAATAACATCTTGATGAGCTATACAATAGAGGGTCAACACGAACAGCTACCGGACATTCTTCGGAACATCGGTCGTTTGACAGTCTTGGAGATTGCACTTTCAGAATGATCCCGGGTAAGCTCACCTTCAATCCCATATCTAGGAGTTGAGTCACCGCATCGGTTGTATTGAGAGCGATATACGGGAAAAATTTTTCGCGCACCTGGGACAGTCTCATGGAGACATGCGTCTTCGAGTCGAGATGCTGATCGAGTCGCCCAGGGTACTCACGTCTTTGTTTTCGAATATCCATGGCTTAGAAACACCCAACTGAGCTTGGGTGGCTGCGTTATTGAGAAAGCTATCGATCTGACATAAAAAGAAACGCTCGCCTCGCCTGTCCCAACGCACGTCGATGCCGTGTCATTCAGCGACACTGGAACAAGTAACATTGGTATCATGCAGGGTGTTTTAAAAACTGAGTGCGGAAAAGAAACTTGAGAAAAGTACACGACTCGAAGAGGACTTTCATTTGGGTTGACTATGACGCAATCCCAGTTCTAAAATATGATATTTCTAGCAATCGGCGGAGAATCGGAATGTTCAATCCCGAAGAAAACCCGTAGCAGCGAGAAATCGGCTTTCAGTGTTTGGAGGCATCCCATCGATTTCCGGACGACACGGCTTTCTAAGTGCAAAATTGAATTTTTCGAAGCCTCGTAAATGACTCAGAATTTATTCTTCCACCATGTGAAATCTCTTGTCAAGTTGTATACTATTTCCAAATCTTACTTCCACACTCAACTTCGATGGGAAGATATTCGGAAACACGAAAACTTCACTACGAAATTCATTCGAAGAACACTAAAACACGAGAAAATAACTCACCTTCCCGGCATGTAGCTGGAAATAGTCTCCTTCGTTTCCCTTCTTTGCGCGGACATCATAACTGACATTGCAGAAAGGTGATCTACTATGAAGGGTGCACATAGAGAAGTCAGGGAGAGTTTCGGAAACTCAGTTTCCGCTGGCGATCACTCGAGACCTTTTCGTTTAAAACGGGACTTAGATCATAACCCTTGAAACTATCAGCTGAGTACCGATCTACCCACATGCTTCTTCCTGACTGTGTCACGGGTTTAATGAACGCATTATCGCAGGTTCGTGCAGCGTTCATGCAAACAT
>NW_003215282.1:0-1411 GCF_000006405.1 Perkinsus marinus ATCC 50983
TTTACGAAGAGTCAGAATCACAAGGGAGTCTCGAAACTCTGCAAATTAAATTCCTTGTTAACAGCAACATCGTTCGAAATTTCATCCCTAAACACTAGTGTGACTTGAAACTTGAACAATGCCAACCGAGATGACCCCATGGTCGCAAGTCAAGTTGCGTCATACTGCTGACCTACACCGTCAGTAGCTCTCATGTTAATACATCAGTGTTGGAGTATATGTTTTTCCCTCGGGAGCTTCCTCACCAATAATATAGTTTAACGTACGAATTCGCATCGAATTGTACGAAAAGCAACAAGAATTTCCATATTGTCGCCAACACAAATAGTCGACCAGGTGCATATTTTCCTACACTGATCTCAACCTGGATGCCTCCCATAATAGAAGGTCTAATGGCGTCTCTTATCTACTGCTAAGGTATAACATCCCTTGCTTTCATATTGATTACAGTACGTGTGGTTATTGAGTTACAGTTCATTCCAGTTTGAATGAAATTACTATGGTCGGCCAATACCCACCTAGATGCAGCAGTAGCCAACCGACTGCTCCCTGCAGTCGATCTTCCATTTCTCACATCATCGCACTGCAAAGACTTCCTCCATAAAATACAAACTGGCTTATACCCACTTTCCTCCCTGCATATGGCGTCTTCAACACGCCTGGTCCCGTCGTTCGACACCACGAAGAATGTATTTCTAAAAGTTCCCAAGTGACCATATCTTCCAAACAACTTAGTTCACCCGCGGGCAAATGCACAGACGAGCACGTATCTCTATTCTGCAATCCGGTACTCGCAGGAGTCATCTTCGGGATCTCTCTGTTTTCACCTTTTTCTCTCCGACTTGCTTTCTCTGGGCTCGTAACTAATCCCAAAATACCATCATTATCGTCGTCATCATCATCAAGTGGAATTACTTCTTCTCATGACAGTGCCGCTAGTCTGCGGTCGTACGCCCTCGCGCAAGGCCCCTGAACTTTCTTGATTGGTCCATTTTTCTCTATCATCAATTCTTCTTCTCGCTCCACTTTGCGCCGTGCCTAAGACCGGCTCTCACCACATGTTGGTGATAGTCAATTATCTCACTTGATAGTAGTGTTCGATCTGATACAGTCGGATATGAAATGTCTTGTTTCGAGGTAGATTGTACAGGAGGGAACCGCACTGTAGACTGAGATCAAAATCGATCACGCGATCGATTTGGCTATCACCACTCACATCAGCAGGTGGTGTGTATTCTTCTGGGAGGAACCCCACTGACTGAGCTTTGTTGTAGAATCGACGAGCTGAAGTTCGTTTGAATTTCCCAATCCTTACGCTCCACTGACGATTCTTACGTGAATACTTAGGCGAAGAGGGATACGCATCATCCTGGGAGTTGTTCCCATGTTGTGTGAATGTTATTGCCGATCG
>NW_003215992.1:0-898 GCF_000006405.1 Perkinsus marinus ATCC 50983
CTACCGCACTTGAAGTTCTTGGATTGGCACTTGTGCTCGCTACCAGTACGGAGTCGGCCACACCTGTCACAACGCTCCTTCTGCTTGAAGATTTGAGTATGACGACATGAGTTGGCCTGATGTGAAGGCAATCCGCAGCGTAGGCAGTTATCAGGCGGTATACCAAGCTCTTTGGTAGCTAGTGCACAGATGGAGATGATCTGAGAATGATCGACCTTCTTGAGGCCACCTTTACCCGAACCTTGAGACCGTGACTGACCGGGCATCATTGCCGTTAGATCATCGGGCAGGGGTGTACCGTTGTCGAGAAAAGCGAAGAGTGCAAGCTTGTAAGCTTCATAGCCAAGCTGGCATTGGGGGTCAATGAGACATCTTCCCAGAACTTCACGGGCACCACGGAGACCATCAGAGAATTTGGTGGTAATGTCACGGGCAGAAAGACCATGAGTATAGTAGAGAGCTGTGTATACATGTGCACAGTGCTCAAACCTCGTAGCATATTGGCGGACAGACTCATTGGGTTGTTGGCAGATTCTCTCCCACGCAGCGGAGACACTACGCAACTCGAGCTTCGTCAGATAGGTATGGTCCAAGGCATAGATGATGATGACGTGACCAAACTTCTCGATGTCACTTGGGTGAACACTTCGTTCGACAGTGCCTTTGACAGGCTCTGGTAGACATGCCAGAACTGCCTCCGTAGCAACTTGTCGAGAGCATGGCACGCGCTCGATCGCATCAGCAAAGGCAACACGCCATCTAGCATAGGCACCACTGTGGTTAGGGTCGAACTTGAGGCGGTCATGTACAGGATGACCGATGAAGACACGAACCTGCTTAATAGCCTGATCGATAGGGCGCTTCGTGACATCAGTCTTAATCTGCAACGGACGAATAC
>NW_003201644.1:0-990 GCF_000006405.1 Perkinsus marinus ATCC 50983
TGGTTCTCGTACCAGACCAGAAATTTATGGTGCTATAAGCCACTTGCCAGGATTGAACTGACGACCTTCTGCTTACAAAGCAGACGCTCTGCCACTAAGCTAAAGTGGCACATAGAGCGAGTACATAAATTAATAATCTTTCTGTATCCTTTGCGGAGTGAGCAAACCTGCTCCTGCTTCTCGTACCAGACCAGATATTTATGGTGTTATAAGCCACTTGCCACGATCGAACTGACGACCTTCTGCTTACAAAGCAGACGCTCTGCCAGTAAGCTAAAGTGGCGCACGAAATAACTTCATAAATCAATAATCTTCCTGTATCCTTTGCGGAGTGAGCAAACCTGCTCCTGCTCCTCATACCCGACTAGAGCCTAATGCTGCTGTAAGCCACTTCCCAGGATTGAACTGACGACCTTCTGCTGTCGAAGCAGACGCTCTACCACTAAGCTAAAGTGACACACAGATTAAGCATATGAATCAATAATTTTCCTGTCCCGTTCACAGAATGGGCCATCCTGCTCCTGGTTCTCGTACCAGACCAGAAATTTATGGTGCTATAAGCCACTTGCCAAGATTGAGCTGACGACCTTCTGCTTACAAAGCAGACGCTCGGCCACTAAGCTAAAGTTGCACACAAAATAACTGCATAAATCAATAATCTTCCTGTATCCTTTGCGGAGTGAGCAAACCTGCTCCTGCTCCTCATACCCGACTAGAGCCTAATGCTGCTGTAAGCCACTTGCCAGGATTGAACTGACGACCTTCTGCTTACGAAGCAGACGCTCTACCACTAAGCTAAAGTGACACACAGATTAAGTATATGAATCAATAATTTTCCTGTCTCGTTCACAGAATGGGCCATCCTGCCCCTGGTTCTCGTACCAGACCAGAAATTTATGGTGCTATAAGCCACTTGCCAGGATTGAACTGACGACCTTCTGCTTACAAAGCAGACGCTCTGCCACTAAGCTAAAGTGGCACACAAAATAA
>NW_003207967.1:0-1040 GCF_000006405.1 Perkinsus marinus ATCC 50983
CACTTGTGGTTCTGAATGTGGCTTGAAGGCAGTACCAGTGGCATCGCGGACGAAAGTCTCTTGGAAAAGAGCGTCATAGAGGGTGAGAATCCCGTGAGTCGTTCGCCGTTTGTCACGTACGGTCTGCGTTCTAACGAGTCGCGTTCCTTGGGATTGGAGCGTAAACGGGTGGTAAATTTCATCCAAAGCAAAATATATACTCGAGACCGATAGCACAAAAGTACCGTGAGGGAAAGGTGAAAAGAACTTTGAGAAGAGGGTTAAATAGTGCCTGAAATCGTTGAGAAGGAAGCGGATGCCGCCGTTGCATATGCTGATTGTAGGATTGCTGCTCGCTCCTGTCTTCTGCTACTCATTCACAGACCTGGTCGTGTTGAGCAGTTGTTTGGCAGATGTTAGTGGTGTTTCCTACTCTCAGTCGTCAGCATCACTGGCTGAGTGGAAATAATCCTTGGATGCTAATTGGTTCGCTATCTGTGAATTGGTTGCTTCCTTGCGATACTCACTACTCGGTCAGTGAGGAAGTGCGTTTGCTGGTCAACGAGCTTTCTAACTGTCATTACCCTGCGCTTTTCGATTCGTCGAGTGGCCAGGATGTGGCTTTGAGATTGTTCGCACTTAGTAATCGCGATGCTGGCTTCCAACGGTTGCCTCCGGCCCGTCTTGAAACACGGACCAAGGAGTCTAACGTATGTGCGAGTGTGTGAGTGGCAAACTTATACGCGTAATGAAAGTGAGGCCGTATGGCCATGTTGGGGTCACCAACAACCGACCTTGATCTTCGGTGAAAGGTTTGAGTATGAGCATATCCGTTAGGACCCGAAAGATGGTGAACTATGCCTGAGCAGGGTGAAGCCAGGGGAAACTCTGGTGGAGGCTCGTAGCGATACTGACGTGCAAATCGTTCGTCAGACTTGGGTATAGGGGCGAAAGACTAATCGAACCATCTAGTAGCTGGTTCCCTCCGAAGTTTCCCTCACGATAGCTAGAGTCTTTATCAGTTTTGTCAGGTAAAGCGAATGATTAGAGGTTCCCGGGGA
>NW_003207783.1:0-1279 GCF_000006405.1 Perkinsus marinus ATCC 50983
CTGGGTATACACTTCTGTGCGGTGCGGAAGATGTCAGAGGATGTACGACGGCTAAACTACTGTATGGCTCGTGGGTGAGTATCTTTGGTGTACCCCTTAGTGTTACCGGGGACAACTTCATCGACTCGCCGTCACTGCGCACGCCGCTCCTGTCCTGTGGTGTGCGCTTCAACACGGTCCCGGCATACTCACCATTTTCGAATGGCAGTGCTGAGGAAAGGGTCGGACGTGTCAAACGCGTCCTCCCGACAACCAAACTGCCATGGGATCAAGCCTTACCTTTTGTCCAGTTGTCGATCAACTCCCAAAAGCGAGTCTCTGGCCATTCGGCGGCGGAGCTCATGTTTGGCACGCAAATCCGCACTCCTTCTGCATCGGTCCTATCTGCCATCACAAACAATACGCCCATCGTCCACATCGGAGATCTTGAAACATTAGCTACATCTGCTGAGGTACCAGAGGCCCTCAGGGAAGTTCTCAAGAGCTCGGTGGGCGCGGCTCGAATCTCCACTCTTCAAGCCCACGTTCGGGACTGCCTTCGAGCCTCTGCGTCTCGGCCAGGTCGTCCACTGAAAGATGGTGAGCTCGTGGTGTGGCGCCGTCCTGAGTCTCGACCCGTTGAAGGAACGGTCAGATTGGTCAGTGGCGTCCATACTGAAGATGGTCCCTTCTGCTACCTTGGATCGTTGGCTGGTTTCGTGACTAGGTTACACCCACTAGGCAGCCCACCTGGTCACTCTGTCAGCGTTTCTGCCTGTCATCTGGAATCCAGGCATGCCTTTGTAGAAAGAGACCGTCCAACTATGGCCGTTGAAACCGAGATCCCCTTCACTTCGATAAAACCTGGTCAGGTTATTCTTGCCAGGCTGTCGTGTGGTGCTGATGCTATCGGAAAGGTCATGGCCGAAACTGACAATGACGATACTGTCGCTCATGGCTCACTAGTGGTCCAGATCTACGACTCGCATGATGGCAATAAATTTTTCCCGGTGTGGTTATCTCATGACGGTTCCACTTACACTGGTGACACTCCGGAAAACGCTCAGCGGGACAGTCCGCTCCTGCGTACGGTGTCTTCGGTACTCATGCGTATCAATCTGACTCCGACGAACATGCTCAAGGACACCTCACGCGCGGCTATGGTTGAGGCAGGATACCTTGAGGCGTAATCTTTTTTCTTTTTGCAGCTCTTCAGCACTCGACCTTGGGGGACGTCTACAGCGTTCCGCTCTTAGGAAGGTCTCTGTGCTGAGGCTGCTCTCGCGTGCGTGCGACTACT
>NW_003208641.1:0-1286 GCF_000006405.1 Perkinsus marinus ATCC 50983
AATCCGAAACACATATCGCATGTTGTTGACGCATCATTTATCATCGCTATTTAATGAGTTCTGCATCGGCTGCATGAGATTTGAAGGGGGAGCGACTATTACCCAATGCCGAGGGTCATGATCAGTCTCAACTCTAAGGCTGGGCGCACCGCGGCAATTTGGTGGTCGATCCAGCCATTGATTAGTTTTCTCAGGACCCAGAGCAACCTTGACTTCCCGTTTCGCCGGAAGGAAGACGGTGCCGAAAAAAACCCCACTCGTCGCGCGCCCGGAGGAATACAGGACAATCCGGACGTTACAGCCCTCCTTATAGCCTGACTGGATTCTGATACCGATCCTCCCATCCCCACATTTTGTCGCTGTGGCATTTAAATCTCGGCTTGCCTTTGTTTTTTTCTTCATGGGAAAGTCTTCAGCCCGCTTGTGAGTTATATCGTTATCCTTTCGCGCCGTCTAGCCAAAAAGAATATCCCGTAGAATCCCAAAAAATAGAACGTTAGATGAGTCAGAGACGAACAGCAGTTGGCTCGAAGGGGTAAATCTTACTTTGCGTCGTTTAGAGACACCACTACCATCATCACCAGGCGAGAGATCAATGTGTGACTGTGAAGATCGAAAGGCGGGCCTATAAGCGGTAAAGGTTCCTATTCTACATCCAAAGAATGATATGCGAGGTCGGATGATAGAGAAGTCATGCTTACACTGTTATCCTGAGATCACTGGTCGCATTTGTACTCTGAGAGGCTTGCAAAGATGGACTGAAATATAAAGTTCATCACGTCCGCCCGGCATTATCAGCGATAATGACTGAGACCTACATCTGATCGACACTAGGCGTGGTATTCTTGCGGCCGGGGACTCCCTCGGATACACTCGATATGCCAATGGCGTTCCCGAGGCAGACAGTGGATGGAACAGAATGAGTAGATAATCCATCTAGATTGCGGGACTAACACGGAGCTAGTCAAAAAAATATACTCATCGTGATTCACTACATCGTTAGTGTCATTTCGCCCCTGGCTTCGTCGATGCATCATTCCAGAGTTCAACTTCTTAGTTTTCTCCAACGCAATATCCTAAGGCACTGGATGGACGCCCCTATGGATCACAGATCGTTAGACCTACACTACTGTCATCCAGATCCTCCATTATCGCACTTGTTGCGCTGTCTGAATGTCTGAAATATGACAAATAAAAGCCGATAGAATCATTACTATCACGATTTTTTATCAACAGAACGGAGCGAGGTCTACCGAGAATCACATCCTCGAGGCAAACGAGACTCC
>NW_003205937.1:0-1085 GCF_000006405.1 Perkinsus marinus ATCC 50983
GTCCGCCGTCGTGGAAACCATCCTTGGATTGTTCCCGCATGATTGTGCTGATCCTCTTGTCCTGGGCGGGGTTCGTATCCGACTCCGTGTTTTGGTTGTGAAATCTTTCTGGAGAGGTTCTTCTACTTGGTGTGTACTTGCGGGTCGAAATCTACTGTCCTACTGGCAACTCGAGATTCGTGGTTCGTCTTATGCTGCCGTTCGTGGGGTCTGCGTATATCAGAACGCTGTGAGAGATCCTTCCTACCCGTCGAGTGACGACCTGAGTATCTTGCAAGTGCTTCCTGAAGGCAGTGAACCTCCTGATTTGAACCTACCTGGTGTTCGTGTACAGCCCTCTTGTGACGATTCTGTTGATCTTGGCTTCCCTATCCCGTTGGGTACCAAGACTATTAGCCGTGTGATGGACGTTCTGAATGCCCTTTGTGACGAGGGATGGGCTCCTCTGTTGAAATGTCCTGGCGATCGTCTCTCCGTTCGATTACGTGAGCTGTTACCAGTTGAGGTTCGTGACACTCTCCAACAATGTTACACATTTGAAATCAAGTTTGCTGGTTTTGAAAGTGGTTCCGTGCGCGAAACGCGGAACTATGCTGGTGCTCTGTACGATCGTTTATCCGCTGAAAATCGAAAAGCGTACTTTGATCTTATCGAGGACTACGTGAAACGTTCTTGGTGGGTTCGAGCTCCGTCGGTAGTACCGACTATTTCTTCCATGTCTCCAGTCATACCTGTGTTCATAGTCGGTCCTTCGATGAACAGGAAGCCACGGTTGGTGTTGGACTGCCGAGAACTGAATCGCGGTCTCCCTAAGGCCAGTAGTGAGGCGCCTGATGCCTTTGTAGTTATAGGCTGTCTGCGGTGGCAGTCCCCACCAGTGATGGCGACTGTCGATGCTAAGCAAGCCTTCTATCGGGTTCGGTTGGAGAATTTAATTCTACAGCTAGGTGCTGCTACTTCCACGTATTGGAGTTCGCGTATGTGTTTTGGTCTGGTCTTTGGTCCCTGTGGTCTCTTGAGCTCGTTCGGCAAGCTGGTTGCAGCCAATATCTTGTCTTTTCCATGGTATGTCTCTGGAGCTTGTT
>NW_003204257.1:0-1059 GCF_000006405.1 Perkinsus marinus ATCC 50983
CAGTGTTGTACACCGTGCTCAATGCTACAAGAAAAAGGCTAGGTCAGGCTTCGGCCTGACCAAAATTCAAGCTGCTATACCTCTGGCTGCATTGACTTGTGGTCAGAGTGTATGGTGATCATAGCAATTGCAAGTATTGGGCTCGATAAATCCTTTGAAGACGACTTAATTGCATCCGGGTATTGTAAGTGTTGAGAGTAGGCTTAGTCTTACGATCCACTGAGATTCATCCCGTGTTGCGCCGATTTGTCTCCTCCTATTCTATTTCCATCTACGGACTCGATTTAAAAAGGCGGATTACTCCACACTCAAGAGCTTCTGAGAGCTCTGGTGTGGGGCACGGTTGAGTTGGATCGCGGTATAGTGTCCTGATGAGCGTTTGAAGTTGGATGGAGGATCATACCTTATGGGTTGAAAATCCTCGACTTGTCCAAATTTGGGTGTGCGCGGTTGGGGGTAACTTGGCTTTTTGGTCGACTTTATGATCGCCAGCGGCCATACTGCGTCGAATACACCGGATCCCATCCGAACTCCGAAGTTAAGCGGCGCAAGGCCCGGATAGTACTGGGGTGGGGGACCGCCCGGGAAGTCCTTAGGGTGCTGCTGGCTTTTTGCAAAAGTCGTACATTTTTTTACAAACCCCCTCCCCACCCCCTTGGACATTGTTCCTCTTTTGTCTTGTATTGTGAAGCAGCCTATGCTAGCCCACAGAAGAGTCCAGTAGTTCAATAGAGAGACAAGTGAACATAGTTTATAACATTGTCCAAGGGGTGGAGGGGGATGCGCGAAATCGATGTGCACGTTTGGTCAAAGATGCTCGCGAAAGCTGCACATCAATTTCGCACATGGGCGAAATTGACTTGCAGGTGGGTATAAAAGTTGATGTAGCCATGTGGCTCGATTTCAACCATATGGGTATGCTTCTGAGGATGGGGTGTTACAGTGGACCATATGTGGTAGGTCATTTGGAAATGTCACCAAAATGGTCTAAATCTGCGCATTCCATTTAAGTGAATTTAAGTGAAATTTAAGTGAATTTTACTTAAAATTGACCTTTTT
>NW_003215223.1:0-1029 GCF_000006405.1 Perkinsus marinus ATCC 50983
GGAAGAATCAGAGTGGTAGACGAAAATGTGAGGGCTTCAACCCTGCCCGGTGCCCGTCCCAGGTGTAGAGAACTCCATGGGAGACAACACAGGATCACGATGAGGAATGCGAACTATTCCACAGAACTCAGGGCCTTCGGGAGCTTTATGAATTTCTGATCTAATGAGGTCTGTACTCATGTTCACCACCAGACAGATGTTTTTCTGAGTCAGCACATCGGATGTGCTTTGCGTTCCCCGCGCAAATGATGGGCTCCCGAATCTCCAGGAAAGGAGTCCTTTTCAAGGACGGTGTCGTTAGATGCTCTCATGCATCATCGCAAGTTACAGATTTCAGGCCAGAAAGTTCGTGCCCTGATGCGGCGGGTCATGACTGGCCCGGGAATTACTGACATCAAATTGATGTGTTTCTCGGCGAAATTGACTCCCCTGATCACGAAATTGAAAGGATTATTCGCGAGAAAAACCGCTCAAACCGGAATATCTATTTGCAGCCCATCGATGGAGTTCAGCGGCTAGTTCCTTGCTCGGTGATATGATGCACTCATGATGAACTCAAAAAGCTCAAATTAAATCCTAATCTGCGGCGGCCACGGCGTGGCCATATAGGGCCCAATAGCCAAATAGTAGTATCTCAATGAAGCGAATGATTCGCCGAATAGCAACCTTCTACCTACTGTATGTAGATTAACATAGTCCTACATTGTAGAACTATGTGACTATGTTACTAGTGCTCGAACTATAAGAATGGGGAATCCAACTGAAGGTGGTTGTGAATCAGATGGACGAACAATCAAAGGGACGAACATGTTAGCGCACGCCCACACAATCGATAAAGTCCTATGGACGAACATCTCGAATGGACGAACACTGAGTTGGACGAACATTGGCAGAGAAACGCAACAGAAGACGTTCACGCTCAGAAACATCCACATTCATAATAACACACACGAAACTGTGAAGAAACTGTATGATTGACACTTCCAGCTTGCAGCTCGATATCCATCCGGCCTTGAAGGCGGTTGTTTT
>NW_003214549.1:0-3148 GCF_000006405.1 Perkinsus marinus ATCC 50983
CACGACTTCGCAAAGACCACAACCACCACCAGCCAGCGAAACCATATACGAGGTACCACTGTTATGAATAGCGGTGTGCGCTGCAGCACAACCAGGAACAAAGGTAGCGTATTCACACGTAGATAGCCGAGGAACCAGACTTCAGCATAGACCAAATAATTGAGGACCAAATCGCCAGTATCGGACCACACGACAGTCAGATCAACAGTAGCTAGTGACACCTTGGTGCAAGTCTACACCGCCTTGGCAACGGTGAATCGACGCCTCGAAATGAACACCTCACCTGACTGAGGCTCGAGCAGGGTAGTTCAGCACAACTCCAAAGACTTAACCACATGAGTAACATCAATCGCTATTATCCCACACAAGCGGCTGATAGGGAGCGCTAAGAGCATACATCCACAGTCTTCTCAGTAGTGGTGGTAGTAACGAACCTTCTGACCAAGAACAGCAACATCTAGAGGTGGATAGAACCGCCTAAGCGGCGGCACAAGGCGGCTTCTCGGAATCGGTCTCAGAGAGGATCTCCAGTGTGGCTGAGGACGATGCCCCTACACTCACAGTGAAGATTCCCTAATACATAGCAGCAAGATGCGTTTGAGACCAACTGCGTCAATTAAAACAGATGAAGACAAATGAATACTTCCAATCGCACCAACACCATCTTCTAGCGGCTACGACCGACACAATAGCGACCTGTCCTCCTCGGGTAGAGACCCTTGAACCTTTCCGTAGTGGAGATGAGCACTAGAACAGCTATGCAAACGCCGAGCACAATGATGAACACTTAGCAATACGCTACCAGCCATACCGCGACAACAACAAAGTAGAAGGCCTATATACAAGTCACCACCGTCACACCACGTCTACCATAGAGTCATGTTCACTAGCGTTGAGGATACGGCTCCATTTCGTGCAGCATCGGCAAGCGTGAACGTTACTCATTTAATTTCGGGCGCGCGCTTTTTGCAGCGCTTATTCCGAGTGCGGGTGAAGACTAGTTGAATTTACACACCCTTCATAAACATTTCAACGACAATGGATAGGAGAACAAACACACCATCTCACAACACTAGTCTCTATTGGCAAATCATCACCTTCGCACTCTTATGTCGATTCCCAGCAGCTCACAGTCTTAGGGGTCGCTCTTTAAACCGATTTCGAAACTGAGATTCGATTCCAGAATCGCGTATTACACGTATTACACGATCTTAGAATCGATTCTAACTCTCACAATTGAGTCATCGAACATGGGGTTGTTATTCTCCTGAGGTGGCTAAAGTATAATATAGGATCGTTTCACAATACTAAGTCCATGAGGCCAACCGCTACTCTCAATTACATTCTCACGTGTTTCAGCCAACAATGTCCTCCCCTGTTGATGCCGGATAGCTCTTCCAGCTTCCCTCTAGCTCCCCTCGCCCTCCCCGATCGGGAACCCGCGCGCTTCTTGCCCGTGCTCTTCGTCTGCACCATTATCTTCACCTTGTGGGCGATATACAACTTTGTAAATTCTGCTCCTGAGCTCCTATGGTGAGTGGTATCTGTAAGGTTCACATCTTACCATTACTTCAACTAGAAAGACCGGCAGCACTACGGCATGAGATGTAGCTGATGATGAACATACCTTATATACAGCATTGACGTGGTCTTAGGGCGCAAAGAGGTTGGATAGAGTTGATCATATTCAACTCTCTTTTTGCTATGCTACTCGTCTGCTATACTCTCTGTGTGGTCACTAACCCAGGAGAGGTAAGGAAACGGTCGTGCTTGATTTTTAGAGAGAAAAAAAAACTCCCACCGTGGGAAGATCGTCGTCGAAATTGGTGATAGGTTCATATTATATGAACTCCTATGCTACGTAATCATGGATTAACTTCACGAATTTTCCTCACAGATTCCTAATACTGAGAAATGGTTATACAGCGGAGACGAGGACGAGCCTATAGTAGTTGCTACTATTCTACCAAGTGAGAGCATAGACGATTCGACGGGTTTTTACGATTGTTCCTGTCAGATGCTCAAGAAAAGAAGCGAAGTGGAGCGAGGAGACACTGTAAATGGTGTGGAAAGTCAGTCACCGTCGTTAAGTTGGATGATTGTCATGGTGGAGGTCGCAGGTTCAAACCCGACAGATGTCATCACTGCCGCGTTTGCAAGAGATGTGTGAGTGGTTCAACGCTCTTCACTCTTCATCATCAACTACTTCCCTGGCTAGAACTCCACGTTGAATGACCAATGAGAATTCCTAGCATATTCAGGTACTGAAAATGGACCACCACTGTCCATGGATATACAACTGTGTTGGTTTCCGCAACCACAAGTATTTCTTCCTCCTGCTCCTCTATGCAACACTAGCGGCTCACTTTATGTGGATTACTATGTTTGAATCGGTAGGTTCGGGACATGAGCCCTCCAGCTGTCCTTTCTGCGGGAATACATGAGCGCTGGGGGAGGAGGAGACAATTTTATATGTTTCGAATCAGTTGCTTGTTATCTCATATTTTGAAGGAATTTTATGCATACTAGGTCTTCGGTGCGAAAGGGCGGAGCTCGTTTAGCTTCTTATCTAGAATTCAACTGGCTGTTATTGAAACTACTTTGGAAATTGCTCCGCTCGCTCCACAACTAGTATTTTCTCTCTCGTAAGCTCCATCGAATTTCCAGGATAGCACTAGTCGTAATGTCGCCACGTTTTGAAAATTGACAATATTTTGTTATCAGTATGAATGGCTTACGTCATACGTTGTGGAGTGATATTTTCCTGTGTTAGACGCGTTATGCAGTAGAAGAGGAGGAGCCGTTGGGACGGGTCTTCCTCCTTGTATTCGGCATGGTCCTCTCCTCTCTATTCGGGCTATTACTAACAGCATTCTTCGCCTTCCACATATGGTACTATCAGTTGTCTCGCAGTACACCCCAACCGACTTGGCATGCAGGTTAGCATTCAAGGCGATGACCACTATAGAGTACTGCGAGAAGTCTACTAAGAAGCTTGGTTTCAGTGGGGTGGGTCAGCGGATCGTTCAGCTGCGTCCTGCGATGCTCGTTGACAGTCTACTTACCATCGTGGGTGCTACGGCGACTTTATAGCAGTAGTAGGTTCCAACCCTTTGTTCTGGCTTTTGCCGATAGGTAGTATTCAGCA
>NW_003214549.1:3248-5165 GCF_000006405.1 Perkinsus marinus ATCC 50983
AGGCTCGTGGTGAAGCTGTAGATTTGCGAGTGAAGAATGAAGCCCATGCGAGGGAGAGGGCTCGGCTGTATGACGAGGTGAATGCTCTTAAGAAGAAAATTATCAAAGATCAACAGGTGAGATATTACTTATCAGTTTTGGGTGTAGTGAGTACTAGGACCACCTGGCCGAACGCGACCGGATGTCGGCGACGTTTAATCAGAGGATCGAGGAGATCACTAGGGAATTCGCGGTAGGTCAATGACCTCACTTCTCGATGGTGGTTCATCATCAGGATGGTGTTGCGATGAAGGCCGAGGAGAGGCGACGAAGCGGAGGAGGTGCGACAAGTGAGAAACTCAGACTGCGAGTTGAGGAGCTTACCTTTGAACGAGTGAGACTGGCTGCTGTTATAGGCAGGTATTGGTCGTTTAGGATGCCCTACTTGGTGAGCTCGAGGAATGTCGTAGAGAGGTCCCCGCAGCTGTGTGTGATGATGAAGGATGAATTAAAATGAATCGATCGCATGATATAGTAACGAGTATCTTACATTATCTCGATTTTGTGTTCAGTAAAGTGTATAGGGCGAAAAATATAATTCGGATGTAGAATTACAAAATGGTCCGGTTGATGAACCGTGTTGGCACAATTATCATCACTGATATTGCTAATGGTAATTTATCATACTGTATAGTGTGTTTCCACATCACATTGGTCGCTAACAAGGCGATATTACGAAGTAAACACAAGAAAGACCCCGAATACAAGTGCGGGCCAGTCCACAAACTCTACCGTAACAGCCAATCTTTTTGAGGTGCGCCAAGGAACCGTTATTGCAGCACTCACAGCTAGCCTTGCTCACTTCGTGAACATCGTCCTTGATAGTGAATTTCGAAAACGCCATCCGAACTATCGTGGGTAGAACTCAGCGGTTTTCTAGTCCATTTTTCTCCAACATTGCCACGATATTGAGATCACTTCAAAGTCGCCCATTTCATGACAACTTCGAAGTAATGATGAACCTTCGCAAATGGCTCGACTACTCCATTCGAAAGGTGTAGATATTGTGTAAGTAGAACCCGTTCAGTTCTCGTATTCACTTCCTCAAAGTCGTGTGTGGCTTCAGCGTCACATGCTAGTTATCTCGATAACTGAACGCACTCTGATAGGGGAAACTATTGTATTTGCAGACATGTACGCTGCCAACAGCATAATCATACTTGCACAAACTTCCCACCGCACCGTTTGCATCTTTGGGTGTATACATTCACCGATTTCGTGTGCCGTGATATTCTGAAAACTGCAATCTCTCACTAATGTGAACCAGAGAGTGAGTACTATTTACTTGTGTTCGCAATCTGTACATATGAACGAGTACTTGGCCCGAATCTCGTAGGAGTGGCTAGTAGTCACCGTATACTGCGGGAACACAGCTGACGCAATCCGAGCCCTGAAACCCGACACGTCTCATTCAGACAACTTTCCAAACAGTATTGGAATATATATACGTTTTCCTCAGCTCAGCTCAGGAGCTTCCTCACGAGTTATTCAAGTTCATCTGTACATATTCGGGTGGAAATGCATCGAAACGGATGAGAATTTCACAAAATATCGTCAGAGTTTCCATATTGTCACCAGAACATGTTTTCAAGTAACTGACCATTTCTTGAATGCTGATCCATGAGGAGGCCGGAGCTCACCGCTCAGAATGAACTGTGCTACATGGCACATCTCGTGAAGCAGTGTCTGGCAATGCCAACTATCAGCCGCGACAAAACACATGCACCTCAGGCTTACTGTGCAGACACGTACTGGCCGATCGAGAACCTTGGTAGACAGTTCTATTCGACAGATACCATTCTTGAAAACAGTGACGCCAGCAGTGGTGAGCATCCTATTGTTCCACGTGATCTCCATGTCCTATAAGAACAGAGAACG
>NW_003216395.1:0-1134 GCF_000006405.1 Perkinsus marinus ATCC 50983
TAACCTCACTTCCTCTTCATCCATCCTACGTCAACGAACTCGGGCATCCGATGTGAAGCTCCACCTAGTTTGCACAAGACGCTGAAGGCAAGCACATGAGATAGTGGTGCGCACCAACGGCTGTACCTGAGCAATCCGGATTCCGCTCACGCATCCTGAATCGGCCACTCGATGTGAAGCTCCAACTAGTTTGCACAAGACGCTGAAAACAAGCACATGAGATAGTGGTGCGCACCAACGGCTGTACCTGAGCAATCCGAATTCCGCTCACGTATCCTGACGGATTGACCAATTACCGCCTGAACCATTTCGGAAGAGTATTCAACTTTAATATCAATCAAAGTGACTAGTTTCATCGCCCGATTAGTTCAGCTGGATAGAATGTCTGCCTACGGAGCAGATGGTCGTAGGTTCGAATCCTGCATCGGGTATATATTAACCTCACTTCCTCTTCATTTATCCTACGTCAACGAAATCGGGCATCCGATGTGAAGCTCCACCTAGTTTGCACAAGACGCTGAAGCCAAGCACATGAGATAGTGGTGCGCACTGTCGGCTGTACCTGAGCAATCCGGATTCCGCTCACGCATCCTGAATCGGCCACTCGATGTGAAGCCCCAACTAGTTTGCACAAGACGCTGAAAACAAACACATGAAATAGTGATGCGCACCAACGGCTGTACCTGAGCAATCCGAATTCCGCCCACGTATCCTGACGGATTGACCAATTACCGCCTAAACCATTTCGGAAGAGTATTCAACTTTAATATCAATCAAAGTGACTAGCTTCATCGCCCGATTAGTTCAGCTGGATAGAATGTTTGCCTACGGAGCGGATGATCGTAGGTTCGAATCCTGCATCGGGTATATATTAACCTCACTTCCTCTTCATTTATCCTACGTCAACGAAATCGGGCATCCGATGTGAAGCTCCACCTAGTTTGCACAAGACGCTGAAGGCAAGCACATGAGATAGTGGTGCGCACCAACGGCTGTACCTGAGCAATCCGGATTCCGCTCACGTATCCTGATTCGGCCACTCGATGTGAAGCTCCAACTAGTTTGCACAAGACTCTGAAAACAAGCACATGAGATAGTGGTGCGCACCAACGGCTGTACCTGAGCAATCCGAAT
>NW_003213143.1:0-939 GCF_000006405.1 Perkinsus marinus ATCC 50983
AATAATGGAGCTCATGAGCATGAACAAGAGCAGTGGAGCTACTAAAGGAAATGAAGTTACCTGGGCAGATCTTTGTGCCCCCTTCCCCTTTTTCCAGGTGAGTCTGTCGTTAGCGGCTGAATCCGGAGCTTTCTCACGGAGCTGCGTTATCTCCCATTTTCAGGTTTATCGCCAATTCCTGCTACTAGAGATAAGCGCTGAGACGGAAAAGGCATTCTTGAAGTTCAAGGGCTTGGTAGAGTCCCGTATTAGAGTGTTGGTGAAGAATCTTGAGACTTGCTGCGGCCACAAGGTAAGCTCACCATCATTGTCATCTCCTATGACCCATGATCAATAGGTTCTGCCCCAACCCCATCCTGTCATGTTCCCGAGGGGGCCCTTAGGGGCTGATGCCATACCAGGCGAGGCTCCTACCTTCCTTGGAGCCTTCGTACTCGGCATAACATTCGACCATATTGCTACAGGTTGGCCGGTGATTGGATAGTAGTCGAGATTGAGGGTTCAAACATCTTCAGACGATCTGGCGGCATCGGCCGAAGTGAGCAAGGAGATTAAGACGGCTTGTGATGGCTTCGCAGAGCACATCACTCAGGCGGCACTGTCAGATGAATGGGACTCCTTTAGAGGGCAGTTCAAGTAGGGCACAGTGTGGAGCATCGGAATTATTGGGATCATGACTTCACTCGTTTCAGTCTTACAATACTGCATCGTTATCTATCTGATTTGCCTGCATATATCCGCCCTAAGCCAGCACGTCCTCATTCAGTCAGTTCGAAACCTGCCGTCGCAAAGGTCGCAGGTTCGAACCCTGATACCGCCACCTTGGTCGAATCGGCTAAGCGGAAACGGACAGAGGAGACTCAAACAGGAACTGCACCTGTTTCGAAAGAGTCTCGGCTCGGGGGTGCATCGTGACAAGTTACTGCCGTATCAGAGTGG
>NW_003217144.1:0-3800 GCF_000006405.1 Perkinsus marinus ATCC 50983
ACTGGAGGGAATTCCTCGGATGCAGGTGAATCGGATCTCTTTACCATAGACGAAGCTGACCTTTCTGATCGGGAATCCCAGTCCCTGTTGAGGGTTTGGCGGGATGAATGTAAGCTTGGAGGTGCCCTGATGGATGCGGCTGATGTGGTTCGGCTGTAGGTCAGAGTTTCCTGCAGGAAGCGGCCGGTGATGTGGGGATAGAAGAAACTAACCTCGTTGTTAGAACTGCCCATGGTATAGTTGGAAAGCTCGAGGATGCCTACATTTGAGTGACGCTACTGCTCACTACGTACATTAAAATACTCCATAGCAAAACTGTGTTCCTTTCTCCACACGTTTCAAGACTACTGCATTGCGCTTCAGTCGTTATGAACCAATTCCGGGCCAACCGACCTGATGGGGAATCATACGTGATGATGGTCACCGTGCTGTCACTCTCTGTTGTGCGACATGAGGAGCAAGCACATACGGCTGGAATCGAATTGAGTCGTTCGCTCTGGTATCCAGCAGCATAGGATTGTTTGTGTTTCGAGACTGTCAACATATGTTACCGTTACGGTCGCCCATCCCGCCAGCATTAGGGCTGATAATATTCGCCATGGTGATCGCTGTATCATGTACACAGGGTTCTACTATACCTGGCATAGGGTACGTGGCATGAGGTGTGGTACACTGCGACTTGACTCCTATGATAGGTACCTATTCATATCGCTCAGCTTGTTGGCCTACCGAGCTTGGCGTCGTCTATCGATCGGACCCATACCACTCGTTTCTCTCATCGTAAGCATTCTCTTGCAACAGCACTCCGTCATCACCGTGTTAGTAGGTTCTTCTGGCTTTACAAGGGGCCCTTTACTCAACAACGTACGCCAGCGTCTACTTTGGATCCTCCAGAGTTGGATGGTGAGTGTTTGGATTACTCCTTGCCTCACTCTGTGGTGTTTTAGTATTCGGGTCTCTTCCAGAATTGAAGTTTTTTAGGTATGTTGTTGGAGGTCTCATCCTGGCTCTGCTCCTGCCAGATTGTCTCGACATTTACCCCTTGGCGATGCAAAAGCTGTCGCTACCCCTTGCTAGTGTGCCACCACTGGTAAGCTCCCATCGTAACAACATAGTGACAAACAGAACCCATGGCTACTTGAGATGACCATGACGGTGTTCACTCGGACGGATTCGATCGAATTATGGTTCCTTCCTCCCAGGCACAGACTATCATCATATTCTTACTAATCACCTGGCAGATCGTATTGTCGCCCTGTCTCCTGACCTTACCCTACATACCTCTATTCTTCCTCGCTCTTTATGCTTGGGCTATGCCTAAGGTAACCTAGAGGTGGAACTGCAGCCGTCGAATTCCCTTGAAGATTTTTTGGGAACTAATTTACCCTTGAAGATTAGTTTTGGGGAATCCAAATTAAAACGCATTCTATTTGCTCAATTTGGTTCAATCAGATCGATTACATGAAAACTATGCAACGGTTGCACTGCAACCACATTGATTACAGTAGACATATCAAGGCCATCAGAGATAGATCTGGCCGTGAACCATCTTCGTTGATTGTACGAAGGACCATCGCTCATCTGTTTTCAGTCCCGTCACCACATCGCGCTGCGCTTCGCGTCGAAAAGGAAAATCAAGTTGATAATCCTCTTCTACACATGGTGCCAAGGCCTTACAATGTATGTGATCTCGTTGTTCGAATTACTATTTTCACTTCACAATATACCAGGTACGTGCTGAGCCTACCGGGCAGAGTTGCCTCCAACATGAACAGCACACTTTGGTTACCCCAAATGATCGGGTCTCCGATGGTCAAAGAGTACAAGTCGGAGAATCCTGCGGGCTTCCAAATGAACTTTTCTGTTATGCTCTTCTCCGTGGCCGTCATGCTCCTACAGGCCACCCTACTGCCTTGGTTCATCCAGCCCTATGAGCCTCTCAACAAGCAATGGTATTTGCTACCTACCTTGCGGACCCCTAGCCCATCAAGACACGAGAGCATAGCACTCACGGCCAGTGCTTCTACTACTGCACAACAGTCACCGTTCTCTCTCACTCATCGCTGTCATCAAAGGGCCTCAAGTGGAAGTCTGGAGGACGGGAACCCATCGTTGGTCGCTGAGAACGGTCTTGCTTATGCCGAGGATGTGGAGAGGAAGAAGCGCTCTTGGTTGCTGCGTGCATGGGTCGCTTTCCTCGACACTATAGCTCTCAGTGTGGGAGCCCCACTTATACTCATCTGTTGGGCCATAGTCATACCCAGTACTTTGGCAACGGTCTTACAAATTGCTGGATGTGCTCTACTGCTCCTTCCCACTGTAATCGGGACAAGGATCCCTTTCGGTGTCATTGTTTGCTACACAACATTTCTCACGGTCTTGAACATAGTATGTAGCATACCGTGGACGTTCGGCGAGGGGCTCGCGATTAATAGCCAGAAATTCTATCTTAAGAGCATCGGCTTCCACTTCTATAACTTCGGGGATACATCTCAGATTGGGTGGAGATTCCTGGCTATTGCCTTACAGTGTCTCTTCACCTGTATTCTGGCGGCTATATGGCATTGGCATTTCAGTTCGACTCAGAAGAAGAGTACGTCTCGCGATGATGATGACAAGTCCATCTTCCCTGGGTGGCTACGAGGCCGTACTGCTCAATACATCTGGAACACGATTCGCCGTGTTTTGACACACGCGGACTTTGCTGTTGTGTGCATCCTCTTCACTGTGATGATAGTCTTATTCGTGAGCAATGAGAGCAACGTCCTTATCCTCATTTACCTATTCTTCGCACTAGTACTGATAGTAGAGCCTGAGGGCATCATCAAGCAGCTAGTTACAAAGGCTCTGATACTATCGTCTGTGATATGCTGTAGCGTGTCTATTGAATATGCTATCTGGGAATATTCCTCTTTCTCCCTGGACTCCTTCCCCACAGTCTTCAGACCAGCCATAGCCCATCTATGTGTGTTCCTAGTGGCGATCCTTCCTGACCGACTACCCCCAGCGCATGATTTACACAGATCCAGCACGCCCATCGGTGCCTTCCTGAGGGAGCATTGGACCATTATCTCTCGTATTGCTGTCTACATCGCCCTGTTCTGGACACTTTGGGTGGCTCTCACCAAACCGGTTGACGTTTACTCTATCATAATGTTGGCCATCTTCGTCGTGCAGATCGCTATTTATCAACTCCTTTTCAAGAACTCTGAACGATATTTCAGCATTATCGTCGTTAACTACGCCCTGGCTTATTTTTGTATCATAATCGTTGGCTGGCGCTGCGTCGCTCTATATCCAAGCATATACCAGAGCCTCACCGAGAGTCTGAGGTATCCTCTGTACTTGGAACTTGGCATTGACAATTCCGATGCAGGAATATGGAAAACTTCGTTGACGGCTTTCACGGCGGTGATCTGTATGAGGATGGTCCGCTTTGCATCGTCGCTGCTCATACTCGAAGACCTCGAGCAGAATGAGGAATCTAATGTCGATTCATTGACGGATCCACGACCTTTCGGGACCCGAGTTCTAGAAGCTCTTTTGATTCACACAGCCAGAGTTCTACCCTCTGTGGTGATCTACTGCATATTTCTCTTTTCGGTCTTCGAAACGTCACTCGCCAGTGTGGTTCTCATGATAGCTTCCGCTGTTATCTTGTGTGTGGGACGAGGATGGAGTACTTTCATTTTGGTGGTGTCGCTGGCGATATCCATATTCTTCATCCTGCAGTACGTCTTTCGGTTTTCGTTCACAGAGAACTCCATCGCTCTGGACACAGAGCAATGGCTAGGGTTCTC
>NW_003217144.1:3900-6006 GCF_000006405.1 Perkinsus marinus ATCC 50983
ACAGAATAAAATCAATCACGCCGGATCTGAGATCATGCCGATCACGGAGAACGAAGACCTCAAAGATAAGAACTTGAACGTAGAGGAGAGCAGTAAAGACAAGAGTCATTAGAATGAGACCAAGCCAGTCACGGAAGAGCAAGCCACAGAGCAAGAAAGCGCGCAACCAGTCCAATAAAATGCAAAGAAGCTCTTGAAGGAAGTATGGTTTCAGAACCAAAGATGCACCATGACAGAACGATCGGGGGTTGATGACCTCCCACAGATACGTGAATGTCTTCTTGTGCGATGTTAGATCCCACGACTTGACCCTCTGACGGAAGAGCACTGGCCAGGTATCAGGAGCATACGTGGGAACGATCGTTTGAGCACATGAGATGATCGTAGACTCATCACGCTTCCTCAAAAGTGTCAAACCCATATACATATCCTCACCGTTGAACACAGTATCATGCTCGTATAACACTTCATCGAGTGCCTCACGATCCCACAATGACACAGCACCATGGCATGATAGAGACCGAGCCATCTTAGCCTGGAAAAGCTTATGCACTGCTGCCATTTTGTATTCAACATCCTGCATTTTCACAAGCATGCCAGGCTTACCATCAGGGGTAGTGGCAGTAATAGGGAAGTGAACAGCCTTGATATTAGGATTGGCTCTCAGCTGTTCGTGAGGTATGTACAGATCTGCTGGTAGTGGTACATCGTCATCGATCATAACCGAGTACTTGAAGTCGGGAACTCGGCCATTTTGGGCTAGATACGGTATCCAGTATTTGTTAACCCAGTAGAAGGCGAATGTCTTGTTGCCTTCTGGGATGTAAACATAATTGATATCAGGATGAACCTGCTGTGTTGCCCACTCAGTCTCATCTTCTGGGTGTAATGTGCCACCATTATCACAGACGAAGATGTGACTTGGTGGGAAGACCATAAGGGCAGCACGTAAAGTACTTGTGAAGGTTTCATAACGTTCCTCTGTCATAGCAGAGAGATGGCTTGCGATCATCAGACAGCAGTCATACGCCAACGTCTGCTTCATCACAGTCTCCTCTGACTCGGACTCTGAGCTTGAACTGGCATCAGACAGGAAGTCATCACTCAGAGGAGACGGGACGCCATCACGGTCAATGTAAACCAACTGAGGTTTCGCATCGGTGTTCAAGGAACCAGCTGAAGCCCCATCACGGCCGACACGCTGCTTCTTCTTTGCAACCACGTCTTGAACATGACGAGTGTAGATAGGAGCGCGCGGCCACTTGACGAAGACACATGCAATTAGGAATAAGAACGTATCGAGGAGAACATCTATGAATATGAGAATGTCCAACCACGAATGTGCATTCCAAATAGACACTTCACCGTAGAGATCATCAGCCACCGACCTGTTGTTGGCGAGGATATTCTGAGGGGAGTAATAGAGGACGATATACAGAGTGGCAATAAGTAGGAGCAGGAAAAAGATGTTGAGAGCAGCCACATAGAAAAGCTGGCGGATTCGATGTCTCCGCTTCGCTGCAGCCTTGCAGGTCTTCCAATGACTAAGTCGTCTCTTCCAAATTCCCGACTCAAACCTCATAGCCGGATCTCTGGACATGTAGCTTTCCATGTCCGCCTCGTCCGACATACCCTCATAGGCCTCCCCGTCCATGGGTGGTACAACACACACCGAACCACCGCTGGCTGAATCATCTGGGCTTATGGTAGCGTTGTTGAACTCGTCCTTCCAATGGCCTTCCACTTGTTGGCGCAAATACATTTTCTTCTGAGGGAGCTCTCTAGCCATCCTTGCCATTCCCTCTGCCTTCTCTTTGCGTAGATTCAAGTCGACATACCATAACACCCATTCAGCGAAGAACCAAATGACAGTAATGAGCATGCCAGCCAGTATGATACCCCTCATACCCAAGATATTCGAGGGCGTCACATCATAGCTGTTGGAGCAGAATGATAATGTATGCACCTAAACGATGATTGGAAAACACGCTAGCTCAGCGTGGACGGATCTACCTCTTTGCAGAGACCGTTTCCCATGGGGAGGTTGGTGACAACTTGACCTGACATTTCGGATACCGGGTTTCATCACGTCGTTGCCGATCTCGG
>NW_003206328.1:0-1021 GCF_000006405.1 Perkinsus marinus ATCC 50983
CGGAGGATGAAGCCGATCGGTCTCGGCATGCTTCGCTCCTTAATCCATCTTAGGGATCCTCCTTCGGAGCCCCAGTTGAACATAGGGGTAACTGTGGCCTCGCAGTCCTATCCCGCGATGGTCATGCGCGCAGCTTTTGTACTGTCGTACTGGTTTCTTCTGAGGGTGCCATCCGAGTTGCTGACATGCCGGAAAGAGCAGCTCTCATTGGACGCCAATAACGCGACCGTCCTAAGCTTGCCACGGCGAAAGAACTCCAAGTGGCCAGTGACACTGATTCGGTACTGCGTCTGCGAAAGGGTAGAGCCGGAACTTTGTCCTCACGTTCACGCTCAACGTCTTATAGGGAGTAGCAGCAGCCCCAACGGTCCATCGCCACGGATGATCGAGATTCCCGCAAAGAAGCTCAAAGATACCCTAAGGGCCATGCTCCGAGACATCGGAGTAAGCGACGTAGAGATGTACGGACTTCACTCCTTCAGGAGAGGTCACGCGACCGACCTAGCGGAGCAGGACATCAGCCCCGCGACCCTACTGCAAATGGGAGGCTGGCGATCAGCAGCTTTCAAAGTCTACATCAACCTTCCAGAAGTAGAGGCTCGAGCGGCCGCGAAGATCACGGTAGACGAGTCATCCGACGAGGAGGATTAGCGATAAATAGATTTCAAGGAAAGGATTATTGTTGCGTTCGAGATGGGAGACCTAAACAAAAAAAAAACGCATGTGAAATCAATCGGCGACGAAAAAGGGGAACGGTGACCGGCTCTGATGGCGCCAATGACTTACATAGGGGATCAATCACTTGGCCCGCCTACCTAAGCCAACTCACAGTCAGGCACGATAGGCGAGTCAAAGAGATTCTTGCGTCATTGACGCCACCATAATAACCCGAAGGTGCGAACATGATTGTTCAGCCACGGATGACCAAAGTCGCGACTGAAACCGGAATAATCGTACGGGTCGCAGACTTGGTGCATTCAGGCATCGTATTTCGGGTTAGATCTCCGAGTTCAAGTGAGTC
>NW_003210409.1:0-1201 GCF_000006405.1 Perkinsus marinus ATCC 50983
CTACTAATACATAAGGTATTACTTTCTAAGATTGTATGCTCCAGTTAAATTGAGTGAGAATAGATCCTGACCCATACACTGTATAAGGACATTATCACTAACATAGTTATAGTGAACTAAAAGAGGATCAAATATTAAAGGTCTTCTTCCACCATTAACAATTCATTAGCGCTCTTTGTTACTGGAATACCTAATATTTCTAATGTCTCCCGTAGTAGTGATGTAGGTAAACGGCGTAGTTCCTCATAGGCTGCACCCGTCCTTCTACCTCCAGCACCAGGAAGCATGATCCTCTCTAAGATTATCATAATACACTCAGCAACAACAACAACAGAAGTAGGAGTAATGTAGTCTTACCTGCCAACTCCGATGCAGTGGGCATTACTTTAGGCATTGATATCTCACTTGTAGAAGATGAAGTCATTGGGACATAAAACACGTGATGATGAAGATGAAGGAGAAAACAAACTAAGTCTGAACATGAGCAGGGTCCATGAACATCATGAGCAGGGTCCATGAACATGAGCAAGGGACAGCCACAGGATATGCTCATCCTCCTCCTCTACTCATTATCCCAGTCTGTTGTTATTATTCATGGACATACCCTGATATACCCTCCCTGCTATATCGACTTCTCTACTACTACTATGGGACTGCTTAACTTCATGTGCTGGCTTCCTCCACATGATGATACTATCCCCTTGGCAATGGCATGAATACCATGTATGACAGTCCCACCATGCTAGACATGATTAGACGTCGTCGTCGTCGACCCATTAAAAATGACTTAGTAACGGACTACTCCTACTACGATTCAGGAAAGATATATTGATCGTATATGACAATGAGGAACGACGAAAATGATGATGATGCTGAGGATGATGATAGAATAATAGTAGTAGAAGTAGTAGTAGTAAGCGTGGGCTACAACACAAGCTTCATGTCTCCACGTTCGATACTAGTATTTAGGGGAGGCAACTGATTAGGGATTGCATTGATCAACAATAGTGCTTAGTATTACATATTGCATCTCTTCTGGCATGTCCTCTTCTATCCTCCTTCTTATATACATATAGAATGCATTATTAGGATCCCTCATCCTATCTTGATATGCTGGAGTCTTCACTATCTCTACTGCTGATCGTACCTGTGATTCATGACGATGTCGCCACTAGGGATCGAACCCGGGACCTGCTGACCT
>NW_003214679.1:0-3549 GCF_000006405.1 Perkinsus marinus ATCC 50983
AAGACTACTGTGGTGGGAGCCGTGGACAGAGTTGAGGTGGTCGAGACAGTGGTGGTAGTTGTTGTAGTTGTGGGGAAGCTGCTGCAGACTGACGGGCCGCAAGGCTGATCACCATCTTGACAAACAGCGACGTGGAGCCACCATTTGCAATATGATATCCTAGTGCCATATAAACCATCATTCAGCGATCGGCAATAAGCATCACAGTTGTCGCTCGGGCCCGTATGATCGTCAGGAGGAGCGGCAGTTGTAGGAGGATCACCAGTCGGGCACTCCGACGGGCGACACCGCTGATCACCTCCTTGGCAAACAGGCTCAGGTTTCCACCACTTGCAGTATGAAGATGGGCCATTAAGACCAACGCAATAGGCGTCACATGGAGCAGACTGGAATGGGTGGCCCCCGGCAGCAGTTGTCGGATCAACTGGAGGTGGCCAAGTCTGGGACTCACACACGCTATGGTCACTGCAAGGCTGATCACCGACTTGACAGACGGGTACCGGTAACCACCACTTACAGTAGGAGGCGGCGTCGTTGAGGCTCCTGCACATATCATCACAAGCTGTGTTGGGCCCCGAAGGAGCCGATGTAGTCGGGATGGGTGTGGAGACCTGCAGCTGTCGGATATTGTAGGAGGCCACAGTAGGGATAACAAGAGCAACGCCGATGATGGACATACTCAGTGGGTAGATATGAAACCTACAGAGATGACCATCATTGCACTAAGGAAGAGAGAATAGGGACAAAGACTTGCTAAGACAAACATCATGGTGAGCTGTCCAGGCTGGATGTTTCGTGTTGCCGCCCAAGGCATGTAACACCAAATTTGGAATACTTGCGGTCTGATCGATATCTTGGGGCGCGTACATACGCGAGGGAAACTGTAAGATTCGGGTCGAGAGCCTCTGCGAATAAGTCTCACTACGGAGATATCGTCGACGTACTCTATCGTGCCCCTTTTTGCCAGTGCCAATTGCTATGGTATCAGGGGCCTATTTCACAAGAAACGCTCCTTAAGGTGCACCTTGAATTTAGGAGCAAGGAGCAAGGAGCCTTACACCTTACGCGAGGTGCTTTCACTTCAGTTGCTCCTCATGCTCCTTATGCGCCTAAATTTAAGGTGCACCTCGTGGACCCCAATAAGGAGCACGAGGGGCACCTAAACCCATACCGACGCGCATCAAAAAATCGACACAGACTGTGTCACACAGTGCTTCAATAGAGTTCTCTCAAGAGGGCTATTGTAAGCCGTTTGCACTGACCCGTACAACTACTACTATGGACGCGGAAAACTTGAATGAACACTGTGATATTGCCACTTGTACGATACAGTAATGGTGTTGTTTTCCTTCGTGAATAAGGTCTCTGCCCACTCTTCTAGTAAAGATACGAAGATATCCAGGTCAGAATCCGAAAATGAGGGTATGGTTATTTCTACCACAAACTCAACAACACTATCATGAGCTTATTTGTGAACAATCGGCCGTTGTCGATATTTGTTATATGCCAAGTCGAATATGCGGTAAAAATGCACGGTTCAGGGATAGATCATCCGCGGGTGAGACGCGCGGGCTATCGGGAATAAGCGGAGCGGAGCTCGCATAAAATGGTAAGGAGGGTGCGATAAGGGGCCTATTTCACAAGCGTCCTTAGATTAGGACGTCTTTACGTATAGGATTTTAACCTTAGGACGTCCTTACCTAACTAAGGCTATTTCACAAGATTTTCCTAACCTAACGTTAGGATCCTATACTTAAAGACGTCCTTACCTAACGTAAGGATGTGCTAACTGAGGATATTAGGAATCCTAACGCCAATTAAACACAACGTAAAATATTATACAACTGCGCATCGAACCTGGATCGCCCAATCACCAATCGCAAACTCTACCACCCCACCATTTTATACTTGCTATTAACGAAATACGAATCGGTTCATCAACCCTCGGACCACAAAGATGGTGCCTCAAGGCGCCATTCAGCAGATTCAACAGATAAAACCACTTTCATTATCAACTGATACGCGTAATGGGCCTTTTCTGCTATGGAGGAGTCTTGCAGTAACAAAAGGCTTGAATCTACCGAAGATGAGTATTTGTAAGTAGTTTCGTACGAAGTTTCAAATAAGTATCGAAATTAGTAAAGAGTTTTGTTAATAGTTATAAATTAATAATTAGTTAATATTTTTGTTTAAGTTACAAATTGGTTTAAAAATGTACTCGCGGAGTTTCGAACCAGCGACTGTTTGGCGGAGCGTAGCGAGTCGTCTTGTACACCTTTGACGTTAGGATTGTCGGTAAAGTACCCCCCGGAGGTACTTTACCGTTAGGATGAAAATTTCCTCAAAAATATAGCTTGTGAAAGCCGAGCGTCCTAACAGCCAAATTTTAAGGATAAAGACATCCTAATATCCTAAATCCTAACGGTAAGGATCCTAATGTCCTAAAGTCCTAACCCAACCTAAGGAAAGGGCCCTTGTGAACGCCATTTATCCTTAAATTGCATCCTAATGGGTTAAAATCCTAACATTAGGACGCTTGTGAAATAAGCCCAAGGTGCATAAAGTACCCCCCGAGCAGTCTTACGGCACCTTACGTAAGGATCGCAAGGAGGGGCCCAAAAATGCCTCCTATGAAATCGCCTTACATGAGGAGGCCCTCCTCGCCCCTTGTAGGGTAAGGAGCCTTACGGTGAGGAGCCTTATGCCACCTTACCTTACGCCAACCCCCCAAATCGTAAGGATGTGAAAGCGACTTGCCATGAAACCGTAAGGTACCTTACAATTTTTGCTCCTTATGAGGGCTTGTGAAATAGGCCCCAGATAGCTTCACTATTTCGCTCAGATTGAAACGGTCCTTAATTACGAGCAATACATGATACAACAATCACGTTCTCCTGCTCTAAGGCTGCGGCCATCGACCTCGTCTCTTGATCCCTTCACTCCTCTTGGCCTTCATCCCTCAGCGAGTGTTTAGAACGGCTCGATTCTGCCCCAGCTGCTGTTGCTGCTTTTTCTTTTTTTTGTCTTTTTTTTTCTTTTTTTTCTTTTTTTTTCTTTTTTTTTCTTTTTTTTTTTTCTTTTTTTTCTCTTTTTTTTTCTTTACAGCAACATGCAAATAATACAGTGCGGAGCGAACGAATACTTGGAAACGATATACAGCTGCACCAGCCCGAGAATGTGTGGCAGCTACAGCAAACCCCTGCGAGCATCTAGATGCTGCATGAGGGCCAAAAACAGCCGATTGAAGGCCTTGCGCCGCTTTAAATCGACAACCATTCTATAGAAGTGATAGGGTACACCACCTTTGACCCGTTTCCTAGCATGCTCTAGGAGCGGACAGGAACGGAGGAGATGTCTAACATCCCCTATCGGAGCTCCGCAATCACATTCTGGGGAAGCGATTACTCCACACCTGTGAAGATGCGCAGGAGTGGGAGCCCTACCAAAAACCACGGCACTGCCAGCGGGTGTAACTTCCCCTCGACTCCATAGCCTCGCATGCGAGGCACAGTAGAAGAAGTCATTGACGCAAGTGCCTAGACCGGCCCG
>NW_003206018.1:0-4525 GCF_000006405.1 Perkinsus marinus ATCC 50983
CTGAGGTAGATCGAGAAGATATCACTCTCGATAAGCTTCTGTGAGAGGAGTTGTTCTATTATCGGTACATATGGTGATTTTGGATCCTGTTTCGGTAACAATCCGAAACCAGCATGAGGGACTGGTACATTGGGACCATACGTGTATTCAGCAACCAGACCGAATGTAATAGTGGCACTGGCAGCTTGGCCGAAATAGGCCGTTGCAGATTCCTCGAAGATCCTTACTTCGGCTCCATGTCCGAAACGTAGTGTATAAAGTTTTCCCTCACTGCAAACTTCAGGGCTGCATTCATAACAACCGAAGATGATGTCCTTGCACTTCCCTGGATGACCCTTCTCGTACCAATGCTTCCAGAGGAAGAACGTCGTGGAAGAACTGGTGTCAATCATGCCATAGACATCTTGGCTACCGAGTGTTACTTTTCCAACTAGGACATACACATCGGCATCTTTCGTGACCTTCTCATATAATGCAGGAACCCTTATGAGAGATCCCACGATACTTGATAATAGGGAGAGAGGGAAAAGTAGATAATGGAATATGTCCATCGCAGGTTGGAAATAAGCTACAAGACATAAATTCAGGTTCACGGATAATACTATTAGTTCTAACTGTACTGTAGCGTAGGACTTGTACAAATTGCAATTGCAGCCCACATCTGTGCAATTCCTGAATGTGATGTGGACTCCACACGCGACCTGGCTTGTCGTTTCACGTGTGTGTATTGTGCTCCTGGAGCACCCGCACAATCCCTCTCTGGGTCTGACTAGGCCACTATTGTTTACGCCACTACGTTGCGCATGGTGTTCGCTCGGACAGTCCGAGTCGGACTACTTGAGTATTTGCCATGGACTTTCCCTAGCTCACCCTTGAGCTAGAGTTACTTTGGTATTTGTCTCGCGTGCCCTCCGGGACGGTCTACTTTCTTGTTCCCGTAAGGAACAGAGCAGATCCCGCCCGAATTCACTTATCTTGTTGTCTTTCTCAGACCAACAGTATTGGAGGAATCGGATCCGTTGCCGGCCATATTGGGAACGCAAGGGTAGCCGATGGATCAAACTCGAACTACCTCGAATATCACTAAGTCTAGACTAGAGAAATGAAATGATAAGACCAATAGTTTAGCTCACTTGACTACAACGACTGCCATGCACGCATGCTCACGTTCCTAACTGGAACAAAGTGATGCACAATGCGTGGCGCACAACTACTTCTCTACGAATAGACAGTCAGGGAAAATCAGGAGCCCTCATCATCGACTCCTACAACACAGGATCGGGGAATATTCAATATTGCGCTTTCTGATGCCAGGCAAGTTTCTTCTCGCTCAAGGCTTCCGGGAAGCCGCTTCCCCTACCGTGAAGGTACATGTGATCTGCGACCCTAAGTGTTCGGGCCTCAGATTTCCCATTTTGCTAGCCTCGCTGCATTGTGTCACGAGTACCGTGTACATCACTGTCTCGGAGACAATGTCTCTTCATGCTCTCTATGCACGTCTTTTTACATTCATAGATGGCATGGTTATCTGATATTATTATCAGCTATTTCTGTCGCAAATCAATTTTCTTTCGCTGAGTCATCTGGGAAAGATGACCACATCGTCAGGTTGCTGTGATTGGTGCGTGAAGGTGACGCACAAGGCTGTGTGCAAGGTGGCCTGCTCACGTGAATTGATCGATTTTTCCGTAGCTAAAACCAGGCCAACCGCTCAATAAGTATTCTTTCTTTCACATCACATCGGCTACAAGTGTCGAGTTGCACAACAATGTTAATCTACTATTTCTCTCACACACTTACCTTGAGATACCATAATCACCCCGGCGGGGTGGCCCAACAGCTTCCTGAGGAAGCCTTCCTCTTACACGCTCAACGACATCGATTAAACAGATTCTATCTCGGCTTGCACAGTGCAAATTGCAAAACTCCCCAGTGGAGAATCGGACTCTCTGCTGAGGACTCTCAATCCTCAATGTCCCAATTGTTGGGAATCTTCACTAAACGTGAACGCAACGAACTTAGAGGACATATCAAAGAGGAATACAACTTATTTATCTTACTTATATCAAATAGAATGACCTAGCAAAACTAAGCTAAAAAAGGCTTAGTAGGATACGGTCACACAGAGATGGTCTTGCTAACACAAATGGAGACAAATAGAGAGAAAAATGGGAGAATCTAGCTACTGAACCTAACAGTTCGCCCCCCAGAAGCGGCGAAGATTCGAACCATGCTCTCGAGTAGTTACACCATCAGGACTAACAATATTAACGGTCACACCGTCCTTTCCAACACTAGTAACGGTATAGACACGTTGATCTCCTTTAGCCATCGAGCCGACTCTGATGACTTTACTTCCAATAGACGGTACGGCTCTTGAAATAACCTGATCTGGACCATGATTTGGTTCACGATCTTCACGATTATGGAGAACTTCTTGAAGGATAAGTGCTCGTTGTGACTGTAAAGACTTAACCTCCTCGGTAGTAATCACTTCGTCATCAACATTCGGTAATGAAATATGACCATCATCATAGGAGAAGCGTCGTTCCTCTTCTTCATGATAATGATGACCAAATATAATAGAGTAAGGACTTTGGTCACTCCCATCTCGTAAAGGCTTCGTATTGAGACGTCGAACAATAGTGGACAAAGAGGATGACCAATCTCGATATTCCTTCTTACTAAGACCCTTCAGGTAATTCTTCACAGAAGGCATCACTCGTTCACAAAGACCATTACTCCAAGGTGAGTATCTACTTATATACATCACTCTTATACCATCAGCTTCCATAGCACGCTTGTACAAAAGAGACTTGTAACACGGGCCATTATCAGATCGAATCTGGGAGGGCACACCCCACCAATTCCAAATGATTCGCAGTGCGGCAATAACCTCCTTAGCGTCGGCACGTTTAAGGGGAGCCAATACCACGAAACGACTCATATGACATATCGTTACTAGCACATATTGAAATCCATGAGCGTCCTTACGCACAGGTCCAAGAATATCAGTAGATAAGATGGACCAAGGTTCACGTACGGAAGTATCAAGTCTTCTTGAAATAGTCTTCGAACGTCGACTAGCCGCAATATACTGGCACCGAACACAAGATCGACAAACACGTTGAATATCCTTACGCATACCAGCCCACCGAAAGCTTCGCGAGATACGCCATCTTGTATGACGAGAATCAGTATGACCACCTTTCAAGTGAAATCGTAATACAAGCTGCTCCAGTAAACTAGTGTCGTCGGTCGGAAGAACAATCACTCGAAAAGGTACGGCTAGGATATCTCCAAAGGGATATCGTAACTCCACCAAAAGGCCATCTTCAGATAGTTGATAAAAATGACCAGTACACCTTTTCCTTCCGAGGTAACGGTCCTGAGGATGGTGCTCATCAAGTACTTGTTTAAATAACGGGCGGAGAGATAACGATGACCGTTGGTAAGATTTGAGCCATTCCCTTGCCTTCATATTGCAGACCGATAGCATCTCCGAATAGTTCTCCATTTTGCCAGTACTGACCTTCCAAGCATGAAAAGCTCTCACAATAAGGAGGTTAATATAAAGCTCAGTATAGTCATTAACCGAATCATCGACTAAATCCTCATTAACAGCAAGCAGAGGAGAATCAGTCGGAGCAATCGAATTAGTCCGCAACGTCGTCGTAGGCACAAAACAACTTTCGTCCACCCATCCTTCATCAAAGGCATCACCATAGATCACAGATACCAGATCATATCGTTGTGCAAGCCTGGAGAGCATATCAGAAACCATATTATCGTGCCCTCGAATGAGCTCGACCTTGTAAGTAACCCCAATATCTCGCCAATGATGAGTAATTTCGCTGAATATACCAATGAGTCGAGCAACTGCGTGCTTCTCCAAAGTACGGCAGGAGCTCTTATTTGTCGCAACCCAACGAGCGGTGGTCTGAGAGTCCACATTAAACAAAATAGAACACTTCTTGCCGGATTTTAGCACCGAGTCTACAATATCCAGCATAAAGGTAGCACTGTCACAAAGGGCATATAGTTCTCGTCGATTTATATGCCAATGTAGCTCAGATCTCTTCCATAACCGCGCTCGTTGATAACCAAATTGAGGAGAGTTATTCTCAGTAATAGACCATCCGTAGCCAAACTGACTCGCATCAGAGGTAATATTAAACTGTAGTTCCTCACTATAAACAGGATCATGATGGCAACTTCCTTGAAGTAGATCGGCTATAAGATCACAACATGACGAGACAGCAGAATTCTCTGCATCGGTCAGGGAAATAGTACTGTCCCAATCAAGAGGAGAGCGACCTCCGATTATACGTAGTGCATCACCAAAGAATGCCAGGAGGGCATGGGAATAGAACATGTCCAATGTAAGACCTGCAATGGCAAACAATTTCCTCTTAGTTAAATTGTTGCTACTCGGATGTAGATTAGACAACTTTTGTAGATAGCCTTCACGATTACATACCAGCTTCAAGTAACTATCTTCAAAGAGCCACCACACGCCTAAATG
>NW_003200839.1:0-1467 GCF_000006405.1 Perkinsus marinus ATCC 50983
CTGGCGTCACGGATAACTGTCCGTGACTGGCGCCGCCAGTGATCCCCAGTGGGGATCTTGCCAAAAATGTGAAATCCTGTGTACTCGACCAACTCATCAGCAGCTGCTGCGAAAGCCGCCGAAAAATCGATTGCGTTAGAAGTGACGTTCGTGGAAATCGAACCTGCGTCATCCATTTTCGGCGCGGGAGGCAATCGAGTCAATCGTTCTTGCGTGCCTGACGCGAGCTCCGCCCCGTCTCCGAGATGGCCTAGTCCTGACTATTGGACAACATGCTCAATTAAAGTGTAATTCATAACGATCGAGCCATATATTAAACTCGGGCCATCTACAACACATCAACATGGGCATCATGGTCCGGGACCATGGTCCCGATAAGTGAGGCGTGTGCGACCAGACGTATCTAATATAAAATTCGTCACCCCAGAGCGTAAATTCGAAGACGTCACAGAGCGCATCATGCCTGTGCTTTGCTGTATCACTTGAAGGTTAAGACCTTGGAACCCAGTTCACCGAGTCAATCTTCTATTTCCCGTAAACTGCTCTTAAGAGGCTTTAGCTCGCGCCATACTCACGCAGCACCACGTGAAATCGAACATTTCAACAACACATCAACATGGAAATCATTGTCCCGATAAGTCAGGCGTGTGCGACCAGACGTACCAAATCTAACATTTCTCACCCCCGCATGAGTTCGAAGACGTCACAGAGCGTACCATGCCTGTGATTTGCTGTATCACTTGAAGGCTAAGACCTTGGAACCCAATTCACCGAGTCAACCTTCTATTTCCCGTGAAACTGCTCTTAAGAGGCTTTAGCTCGCGCCATACTCACGCAGCACCACGTGAAATCGAACATTTCAACAACACATCAACATGGGAATCATTGTCCCGATAAGTCAGGCGTGTGCGACCAGACGTACCAAATCTAACATTTCTCACCCCAGCATGAGTTCGAAGACGTCACAGAGCGTACCATGCCTGTGATTTGCTGTATCACTTGAAGGCTAAGACCTTGGAACCCAATCCACCGAGTCAACCTTCTATTTCCCGTGAAACTGTTCTTAAGAGACTTTAGCGCGCGCTATACTCACGCAGCACCACGTGAATTCGGACATTTCAAAACCAATCTCTGGTCACAGAATTTCAGTTTCAATCATACTTGAGAAGGCACTTATTAGCATAGACTTCTATGCGTACACGGATAATCAGCCAATTTCAACTCGTTTAAATTTAGCTTGGTAGGCAGGTCGCACCAGTGTGCGTAAGAGGTCTGGACGATCTCTTGCAGGGTCCCGTGCGCTTAAGATCTTACCTTCGGAATCATGCCATGGAAGGAAACGTTCTTCATAGAGTCCTCGCACATATTATTCCTACGTCCCACATTTTGTTGAACAGAAATTCCCACTATGAATATCCCTTCACTTCGATTTCGCTTGTGGACTTTGTGAGGTCCTATCAATCTCAT
>NW_003212412.1:0-1007 GCF_000006405.1 Perkinsus marinus ATCC 50983
ACTACACATGATCGTATTCAGGCTACATGCTTACTTGGTGAATTCCGGTTTAGTTCGTAATGAACTTTTACCATCTTGCAGTTGAAGATAAATCTCAACATAGAGCTGGTTCGCTGACGGTAGGGATCCCTGAAACAGTTGATACCACCACACGTGGCATGAGCCCACTTCGTTCCCTTCAACATTCCATGTGTGGCCTCTGCGTCGAACAAGTCGAAATACCTGCTGAACATGCTGAGAGCTTCCAGATAGAGAGTCTAGGTTATCCAAGTTTCAAAGAGGAATGGGACTAGTCGAAAAGTCTATGATACCAATGCGCTAAAACTTATTGCCCAAGTTACATTTCCAGGCGGTGTTGAGACACTCCGAGGACTCGAACTTGGGCCTCCGTCACATTCAAGCAGGTCCGGAGGGATCTGAAATCGCGAAAGTGAAGAACATTATTGGCCCTCCCAGTGCGGAATTAATTTTCATACCACACCTTTGAAGCACCATGACAGCAGTCTCCGCTTCGGTTGCTTCTAAAGCCCGGCTCAATCGCAGCTTAGCAGATAACGGCGGTTCTACGCCTCTTATGGGCCGCATGAGGGGTGAAAGTCCTTTGAGGAGGGCCTTCTCATCAATGTGAGCTGTGGATTCTGATGAGCGCGGAGGTGGAGGAAATCGATTCTAAATAATTCTGCCTACCTTCCTGTTCCGGGATTTCTCCAATGCTAGTCTCGAGAAAATACCCCTGATTTTCAGTGATGTTTTCAGGAAGTACCAATTTATTTGCTACGACGAATGCACCTATGGCAGAATTTTGAAGAGTTGAGCCTCAAGACCAGCATTCCGGACGCTCCGTACAGTGTGTGTCAACTTCATATGATCCAAATGTGGGTTATTTTCCGAGATAATAAGAATCGATCTGAACTATATCGCATAATCAATGTAAAAAATTGGTATAAGCATGTGATGTGATAAAAGTAACCTTTCGAGACTATGATAGCGATAAGTTGTCACTATCA
>NW_003204380.1:0-867 GCF_000006405.1 Perkinsus marinus ATCC 50983
ACTACTACTACTACTACTACTACTACTACTACTACTACTACTACTACTACTACTACTACTACTACCACCACCACCACTACTACTACTACTACCTGCAAATCCTTTCCCTTCACCAAAGCCACTTCAAGTACGCCTAGTGCCAAGTCCGGTCGATCAGAATACGAATTGTCTTCAGTGAGCACTCGATGTGAATTGCTCTGAGAATATACTCTTGCGCCATCGAGTTTACATACCACTTTTTTACTTCATAAGACGTCACAGAGTTGCGGGGTGAATGTTGTGAAAGATTATGTCGTCGAATCTGATAGCAGTATTCCTGAGATGCTTCTGGTGTAGAGGTCAACTTTACCCCGGGTATTTTCGAGGTTGCCTTTATCTTTGCCTCGTTAAGTTTATGTAATAAAGTGTTGGGAAAGGAACGACTAGTGCTGCTCCCCGTCGGCGACACTGCTGTTGGTTGCATTGGACCAACTGTATTAGAAAGGAAACCACAATGACTATCAGGCATAGACTCTAACGTCACGCTAAGCAGGAGAGTCAGTACGTGCGCATGTGTAGTCTGCGGTAAGTAACAAGCTCTAGGTTAGCCGAGACTGGGCTGTTATTGAGGGAAACCAAAAACCCGAACTGCTATACTACAGTTATGCAAGGCAAGGCTGCGAGACAAGGCTGTTATGCAAGGCTGCGCGGGGCGAGCGCGAAAATTCTCAGAAAAGAGACTTCCTTTACAATACTCTAGCCTGTGTATTTCGCTTTGATGTTGTTGTTTCTGGTCCTAACTGTTATTGTGAGGCTTATTGACACTTTACTTTATCATCTATCAGTTGCTGGTGAGGGTGCTGGCTCATTTTGCCTAACCTCTGCCAC
>NW_003212939.1:0-860 GCF_000006405.1 Perkinsus marinus ATCC 50983
GAATTGCTGAATTTGACCAAATGAGAATTTCCCTGTGACTGTTTGGCTTTTAGCCTTATGATCCACTGGATGTACTCCACACGTGCGATCATCTGACCATAGTGTCCCCGTATCATGCGTGTCGGGCCTAACACCCAGTTTAAATCCTCGGTCGGTATCTCTGCCCTCAAATGAAATTGACACTGCTTATAGCGGAGTTTTTTTCTGTATACTTTTGAATTCTAAGATCAATGTTAGCGATAAATGATCTCCCAGGAGATCGTTCCACGCGCGCCTGGCACGCGTTATCTCGTCCTAGGGAAGGCTCTCAGGCAAGCCGACATAGTGTACTGAGCCAGCGGGGATATTGAGCAAATCTACGTTGTAGTGCCGTGGTCCAGGTAAACCTCATGTATTTTTCTCGCAGTGACAGGCAACTTCTTGACAGTGAGATACTGTAACTAACACAACACTCCAAACATCACACTCAGGAGAGTCGTAGGTCAAGCTGGCCACAATCTCGGGCGGAGCGTAGCAGAGAAAGACCGCAGGTTCGCCGAGTTCTCGCAGAGACAATCTTATCAGCTCCATGCTGAATATCCCACTCCCGGTAACGTATGTTTGGTGGGATGGTTCGGTACGAGCGACCCTAGAAGTATCGAGAAGGGGAAACCACTCGGGGAGACAAAGTCGGAGAGACACTCAGCGAGTGTGGCGCCGACAGTGCGTGTCTATACCTCCTCCGGTACTTGCTCCCGGGAGTGGTAGGATTAGGATAAAATACAGGAATCCTTTCTGCCTGTGTCAATTCCATGATATACAGAACGTGGAGCAGATCCACGCGCCTCACGGCTTCGCCTCTGTTGTGCGAGCTGCTGCAC
>NW_003212397.1:0-49827 GCF_000006405.1 Perkinsus marinus ATCC 50983
CTGATGACAACCACAGTGATCACCATGGAAAGACCAAGATCTACTTTTTCTTCTCCAACTCCATGCGTCCTCTAGTGAGAGACTACCCAAGTAACTGTCAAACGCTGTTAACTATACTATATACCTCTTATGGCAGCTCACCCGGGCTCCTGATTTTCCTCTTCATCTTCACAGGTTGATTCTTCCCTTTCAGATCGCCACTTATTCTCGTGGCTTTTACTGCGACTTCGTCTATCGTCCTTCCTCCCCATTTCCGAATGAAAATCAAGTCAATCAACTGGCGGAAGGCGCGAATGACATCAACTACGCTGACTAGGGACAAATCGCACATGATTTAGAATCTTCTCCGCTAGGAAACTCATTGTACGCAAAAGACCTTTTGACCATTATGCTTGTCGGACAATATGGATGCTCATTGGAGCCACCGAAGGAGTCCACCGCATGAACCATCGTTGAGTCCTAAACGTTCTAAAGATCGTTTAGTGGAAGCCGCCGTATACCTAGTGATAGAGACCTCTATGTGCCATCGCTTATTCCTTGATCAGTGGAGACTATTCGATGGCGAACGACAACTCATTCTGCGTTGTTCCACATCGCTCCGCTAGTTCCCTGACACATGTTTCGCAATTTTGTCTTGGCAGCGCGTGTTCCTTTCATCTAATAATGTTAAGTCGACTAGTATCCACACGACTATGGTTGAGGTCGAGTGTAACCCTGCCAAGGGCTGCTCAGGTCCTTCTTGCTCGGCGGCGATTTGCTACCAGTATCCCTGAGACAGTGCAAGGTCTGCAGAGCGCCCTAGAGGCTAAGGCTGGCGACATCACGGTAAGTTTCATTTGAATCGTCTGCTGGACCTTGTATGCTCTTCTCCACTGCTGTCGGAGGCCTTTTGATTCGTTATCACGGTCAAGGGCGCGTACTTCAAATGTTTGGCCGTAGGTGGTGGCGTCAAGCCCGAACATGCTGAAAGTCCGCAGCAAGGAGCTCAATCCGTCCATTGGCGAGCTAGTGTCTCTGTCAGAAGACGCGAAAGGAGTTGTGGTAGGACCCTTGATTATTTGCAGATATCCTATTTTCCATTATTTATGGTAGGTCCATTTCGATTCTTCGATCGCTACAGTACTTCTGCTGAAACACGATGCTCCAGTCGTTACTGGGACGCGTGAGACACGACCAGTTACATAGCTAGTTCCAATGCTCTTCTTCTGTAGAGGTCCAATTCGATAATCTGGGAAGGTTTGATGCAATGCGATTGCCTTTTGTACCAATCGTTGATCGAATTCCGGTTGCGAGAAGATTCCGTGAGCAAAAGTCCGCATGCTATGATCCCTCATCCAGATGTGTGTGCAGGTACCGGACTTGGCATCGTCGATGCTCTTTCCCCCACAGCAGAAGGGCAATCAATAGCCATAAGAGGACCATCTACGGCTACCAGTATGTATATGGCCTCCGCCCTCAACAAGATAGTTTCCAATGCTCTAAACGAAGGTATGTGTGAGGGTGTCTATACGCCTCTTGAACTCCTAGTGCGCTCTTAGCGAGGCCAATCCTTTCGGGATGGCATATCTGCCCCAGAGCTGAGTCCACTTCATAGGGGAGTAGACAAAATTGAAATTATTTTGGTCGTGCTAACGAAATTGATCATACTACCTTGTGCGTCTGCTAAATAATAAGACCTACCTTGGGATGGCATAGTGGCCCCGCCTGGCGGAACTGATTGTACTAAAGACTCATATTTGGGTAGCTTAGTTAACTCGTCTATATGAAGTGACCGTACCAAGCCATATCTCTTAGTGGCCTAATCACCTCGCGTTGAGGAGTTGATTAGTATGTTTGAGTGGCATAGTTGCCCCGCCTAGAGGAATTGATCAGTATCTTTGAGTGGCATAGTTGCCCCGCTTAGAGGAATTGATCAGTATCTTCGGGTGGCATAGCCGCCCCTTCTGGGGAATTGATTGGCATCTTTGAGTGGCATGCCTGCCCCGCCCGAGGGAATGCATCTCATTGGGAGGGAAGGTGTACCCCTTCGAAAGTTGTAGTGGAATTGTGGTATGTATTTTATCATCATCAAATTGACATGTCTCTGTGGTCAGGTATATCTGTAGTGTACTGCAACCCTCTTGGACCAGCTCCAGGAGCTATAACACATAAGCAGGGCATTGAGGGTCTTGACCTCATATGTGGAGATCAGTCGAGTCCATCTGTGGGATACCTCGCCTTGCTCAAGTCGTTAGAGGTGGCTAAGGAGCGACGCGAAGGAGGACGAACTATGCTTATACTCGACAATGTTGCTGAGTGAGTTTATCTCTATCAGGCATCATGCCTGAGGCGTACGTCTTAGGTGACGTATCAGGTACGGTGCATTGAACGGTCAGTTGCGGTCAGAAGCCGGAGTGCCAATGCCTCTATCGACCGACCAGATAGTGTCTGCAGCTATGCAGTAGGTCAACGGTAGTGCGAAATCATGATTGCATTCGTTTGCCCCTTAGGTATTCCTGTAACACTGAGATCAAACTCTGTCCGCTCACAACGGTTGTTTTCACGGATGAATACATTCGAGACGTGGAGATGCAGGCGGATACTGTATGGAATATCATGATCCGTACTCACTACTTCTACTCTATTCAGCTATTCCAATATAACGTTGCCGCCGCAGCGTTCGATGCTACGGGGCTCTGCCACAACTCCCTCCTCTACTCATTGTTACCACCTCTCGAGGCTAAGTGTGTAAAGGACCTTCGAGACATGCACGTAGGCCTCTCATACTGAAGTGTTTGCTTGGATCTCATCCTCAGGCCAGGACAACAATGAAGCGTTCCACTATTGCTGAACAGCAGGCATTTGGTATCCATGTGGATTACTGGGAAGAAGAGGATATGCAGCATTGGTCCAATGCACTAGCAATCCTCGATGCGATACCACTCTCGTTGCCCCCTGCTAAACGCATACTGGTACAACGTTGTATAGAATGGGCCCTTTTCACTTGCCAATTTGATCAGGTCTTGCGAAGCGTCTTGGTGTATTATTTTGTGGGTAAGCGTAATCTCGAAGAAGCCAGTATCAATGCTTTCATCGACGAGTTGACACAATGTATTGCCACTAAGGAACCAAAAGTCATGGATGCTATAAACGCGGTATTGGCAGAATCCGACTGTAGATGGTTTATTAGTAAGGAGTGTATATTGCAAGTTGCGTGTCCAGGTTCTCCAGAGCTCGTTGAGGATCTATGTTATCGACTAGATTGGGTTTTGGCGAAGTACCGTTATCATTTCGAGCTGGCAACGCCCAAGGAAGTCTGAAACCTTGTGTGTGTTGCAATGTCAAGTTTCTATCACTAGTCATTTGCCTTGTAGTGTTTTCAGTGAGAGGTATGCGCTTTGAAGGACCGTGTAGCTGCAGCATTTCCAGATCAATTTATTGGTGTACTCGAATTTCTAGTTATGTACCCATTTGTTTCAAAAAATACTATCTGGCATTTTTTAATGACTGTTTTTGATGAATTACCCGAAATTTTATCAATAGCTGATCATTTCAGAGCAAATCAAGCACAGCGCTGAAACGCATTTGCTCTTCCTGTTGCTGTTACGAAGGACAACGAAATTACAATGCACTCGTTCAAGAAGCGCTGGCCATATGCAAAGATCGTGTCGAGCAGTACCCTATGATTATGCCGAGCGGAGTCCCCTCGGCTATCATTATGTACAGTAGCAGTTAGTTTTATATCGATAGATGAAGACTCACGGTTCTTCACGATATGGTTCATCAATCCCTTGCATCAAAATTAATGACCCGTGGTGGGTACTCACCCGAGGACTGACGGTTTCCGATGGGTACTATCCTTAGTAACTCCTCCAAAAAAGACTGCAGAAGCTTCTAGAGGTCACGGTTGGTGTCTCCCGGCCGATGTGGACTCCGGTATCCGTATCAACTCGACTCCGCCGTCGAGTTGCATTAAAAACACTTCACGGTCTTCAGCGGATAGTCACGAGAGGTCATGGTGATGATGTGATCCCGTTTCGCGAATCACATAACCGAGCATATCTCGTTCAACACAGTGCTTGACGATTTGTCTGTGGTTCCGGCAAGACAGAAGTCCTACGGTACTGAGTATGACTCCCTCCTCCGGACCTTCGTTATGTCACGCCCCAAGCTTCCAAGCGATATCAGTGAGGTTCGACAAATGAAATAGCCCTGCAGTATCTGGCAGGGCAAGAGGATGTCGCCATAACCACTGAACTCGAACCTCCATCGAACTAGCTGCCCGAAGGATGGTAACAGCCCACAAAGTACGAATGCCAGACTATAAAATACCCTTCATTGTGGAGCACCGAGTACATTCAGGAGATTATCTTCACGAAACATGAGTATGAAAACTCTGGATGACGAAACGTAGAAGCGAGAACATCGATTCCACCTTTTTAGTTCTAGATTGTACTCGTAGGAATCCAACAGGATCAATTTGAACTTGAAACTCTTCCTAAAAATTGTTGATTCAACGATTTGAGGCGCTTGCAGCACAAGCACTTCAAATAGGTCAAATTTACACGTTGCTGGTTGGATGGGGACTACCCTTACTGTCAATGTATCCCACTACGAAGTTCGCTATTGCTAGCACTAGTAAATAGATGCCGATAATGAGGTAGGTCCAAGACGTGACCCCACTGTCGACCCCTCCTGTTACGTACAGCAGGCCTATGTACAGATAGACCAAGCCTCGGCCGATGAGAGTATCAAGGAAAGGAGCCCAGCGTAGGATGGCTTGTGATAGAGACCATGTTGGGGCCATTTCTACGGCTAGGAGAGTGAGACCAAATATCATATAAAATATTGAAAGCATGTATGACAGCGGGCTGAGGACCTGAAAGGAAGCTGTTACAGTGAATGGATGAGATGGACACAGACTGAAAACTTACCGAGTTGAAGACCCTGAAGAAGCCGAAGAATGCAATGAGGACGATTAAGAAGGCGCCAATGATGCCGACTATCTTCATTATAGGGTTGGAGTCACCAATGAGGTCATTCCAAGCTAATCGGGCCTACAGCGGGGAGGACATTGTCATAACCGTCAATTCCAACACGCGTGGTATGCGTATGATGCATTTCCAATCCCTGATAAACCAGACGGAAATTGCAGAGTTATTTCGCGTCACATGTGTGACAATCGACAATTCGAAAACGTATCCCCCTGTGTGTCTGCCGAGTTAATCTCGATGAATCCATCATCTTCATATACAAACTATGCTGATTAGGATTACCTTATCCGTGAATGAAGGCCCAGAAGTTGCCGTATTGTTTGCAGCGTTTTCCATGATGATTTTTCAGCGGTAGACAAAGTGTGACACCAATGTGGCTTGAGCGCTACGCCGTTCTAATCGATTGTATCATGCGCCGATGATGAGAGCATTTCCATTACGACCTTGTGCGAGTTGTCCCCGTGATACGTGAAGTTACTGAGGCTAGCATGGCTAGCTTATTGTGTGATTTGGAGAGTAGTTAATTTTCTATGAAGATTCATCTTTCTGTTGCTAGTGGAAAACTTTTATCCGGTGAATTCCGTGATTTTTATGGCGTCGTATTGGGCTTGGATTAGAATGATTTTTGTCGTAGTTTCTGAATATTAACTCGCATTAAGAGTGTGCAACAATGGCCACTAATACTACTCCTGGTATGAAACCAAATCTCACGTGGAAAGAGAAAGTAAGTTACCTCCCTAATTACTCATCTCGTATATGTATCATTCAGATCTCTCGAGCTTGGTCCGATACCACCAATGGCAGTAACGCCTTGATTCGTATCCTAGGCGTATTGGCTGCCCTCGCTACGTTCGTTGCCGGCTTGTTGAGCATGATCAACTTCTTCAACATGGTCACCAATCCCTTGTCTTATGTTCTCGGTGTGTTCTTTATGATATTCGGTATTGTTCTGACCTTCATAGAGTTGTTCCCTGGATCAAAGCTGTCTAAGGTTATCTTCTCTCAAGCCAAGTTCCTAAGTCATCTCCTCGGACGTGGTTCATTCTACCTCTACCTCGGCCTTCTGTTCACCTGTGGCGGTGTCCAGAGTGGCTTCACTTCGATCATTTCCTTCGTTGTTGGTCTATACTTGATCGCAGTAGCTCTCGTGTTTGGTGTTTGGGGCTTCACTCATCGTAAGGAAGTGTCCATGACCGAGCCTCTCAACGGTGCTACTAATGTATAAGCTCAATAAGAAGTCTTCCGAGTTACTTTTGTACACACTTATCACTTACCCGTAAGATTTTGTACCAAAATTCTTGTTGTTAGCCAGCAATGAAATTGCTGCATAATGTCATAAGATCAAGTCGCTTTCAACAAGTGTTTTCAATAGGGTTGATAATCCTTAATGGTTGAGTTGTATTTGGGCATGGTGCAAAGTTTCATCGGACTTGTGTAGTGCTGAAACATTCTACGATCGAACCGTTTTTAGTTGTTGGTATACTTATTGGGTATCTATCGGGTAGTTCGCATCAGGTTATGCTTTTGTATATTTTGATATGTTCTTAACAAACTTTCAACGTTAAAGAGATAAGTTGTAAAATGTGTAAATCGCTCATATGGCAGGTTTGAAAAACGTGTGTTCGTCAGCAGTCCGAGGGTAGCGCTCAATACTAAACCGATCCTTAACAACTTGTATAAAACTTGGAGAGGATGGACTTCAACTCGGTTCGAAATAGTTTGAAAATATGATATCCGAGACTTAAGTTGAAATATGACTAAGCTTCTATACGATCGTTGAAGAGTATACGGTGTCAAGCTAGCAGTTGTTGCTTCCCGTATTGTTGGTGAGCACAAAGTACTAGCGTAAAGCTACTACACATTGTGATGTGTTCTGAATTGTATGTGGGTTGTTTCGGTGATTAGTGGTGATAGCCATACTATTTTTATATGTCTGCTATCGAGGAAAGCCCTAAAGACAACAGCAAGGTCAACGTCACCTTTGAGGAAAAGGTTGGACATGTGACGTCTTGAAGTGTTTCTCGATCATTTCCATCAGGTGCGGTATGCGTTTGAAGATCCCACTCCGCACAGCACTATTTTTACTCGTGTTATTGGCATCGTTGGCGCAATAGCTGCCTTTCTCTCTGCTGTGTTCGCCCTGGTCTCCTCTATTACTGAGTTTTCCTTCATACCGTTGTATCGAACTCCTCTTAATTTTTGCGTACTCGTGTTTTTTGTCATTTTTAGTCTGTTGATGATGCTCATTGAGATCTTCCCGGGATCAACATATGCTAAGAATGTGATCGGAGACACTACGTTTTTGGGCCACCTCTTCGGCCGAGGTTGGTTCTATCTTGTCCTTGGTACTTTCTACGTGTGCAGTGGCCATATCGTATGTACAATCACCGGTGTATATCTGTTGGTTGTCGGTGTGATCTTCGTAACACTGGGTGCGATTCGCCATAGTGAGGAAGGCTGGTCAGCTGAGGAAGAGCTTGAGGTCAAGTCTGAGGTTTAGATTGAATTACGGTATGGGTGAGTTTTACTAATATGCTAGTATTTGCACATCTGCAATAGTTACTCAGGAGTGCTACCGTTTAGTTGTCTCTTGTGTTCATCTATGGAATGTATTCAACATAGTGTGTTGTGTTGTTATATAGACCTCCATGCAGGCCTTGCTTAGTTGGTGTAATCATCAGTCATTAGCTCTCCAAATCTCCTTTGATGTATCAAGAGATCGACATTCTTTGAATGTATATGATTCACAACCATTGTAAATTTCTCGTTGTTGATGAGGTTGGAATACTAGTGAATGTAGTGGGAGGAGTCTTCTGTTGGTGATAGAGTCGCTAGAGTGCATCAGCAGAGGAAAGTGAGGGATCGCTATACGCTGTGGATTCGGCTGTGAGTTTGAGGCATGCTGAGTGTCTTGAAAGGTCTATGTAGTTGTCAATACGGAATTGTTGTGTTTCTGTCAATGAGGGGTTGTATTACCGGCGAGTGATGGAAAGAACTTTGCTCATCCTATAGAGCGCTGTTAACCTCGCTACACGAAGAAAATCACGCCATTATCAATTATAAGTTAACATATCGTAATATACGATAACCCTAATAAACACCAGGATAATATATTATATGTTAACTTAGAGGGGCTATCACTATTCTCTCTCTCTATTTATATATGATTATAAGGATATTAAACACACTATATAGTAATATTAACTAGTTTATATTAAAACCATATAATAAATATATATTAAGGTGCTGACTGTTAATTGTCGTCCTCATAGAAATCGTAGTGGAAGTACCTATTCCAGCATAGAAGATCTTCTCGATGAAGGTGTGGCTATATTACTAGGCCTTCGTGACGAAGGGGCGGAGCTCGGCATCCGGGTTCGATTCCCATGCCTGGCGTTTTTCTGCAAAAATACGTTTTTTGCACGGAAATCTACATGGTCCGGGCGGAACCCTAATTTCGTATTTTTTCTAGTATCCCCAGAGCGAGAGCTATCGAATGGTGTATAGCATGTGATCATATCCTCTCTAGATCGAGCTGGATAATTTGTTCGCACGCACGCACGCACAAAGTGTTAGTAAAGTGAGAGAATACGCTCCGCTCGCTTCGCTCGCTCCGCAACTAGTTCTATTAGGTGAATACGAGCCAACGTAAGGAGCATTCAGTGAGATGACCAACAGCGCTGTACACATTTTGAACCACCCATTGTGTTAGAGTTCACCGCTCACCATAGCCCATGTGCCAGCCACTGTATTGGTTGTAGTCCTTTAGCATTTCTAATGTCTATCGGAACAGCAGTTGCTCCTTCTACTGCGGAGAGTGATGACGTTGTCGTCGCCTCCCCCACGACTCGTACTAAGAAGAAGATTGTGCCGTATTATAAGCTCTTCCGTTTTGCGACTAGAGCTCAATTGATAGCCATTGGTGAGGAACTCCTTTACTCTTATTGTTAATAACTTATTTTCTGCGTGCCTCAGTTGTCGCGGTGTTGGCCGCGGCCCTGCACGGAATTTCCCTGCCAATGTTCGCCTACGTTTTTGGAGATCTTGTTGGTGAGTTTTTGGGAGGATTCAAGAGGAATAAATTATTATTTTTCAGACGTCCTTGGCAACCCTGAAGGCGTTGATTTTATGGACGAGATTTCCAAGCGTTGTGTGTACTTGGTAGGTCAGCGGTTGTGATGTTCTTCCCGCACTGAAATTCACTAAGGTTTATATTGGGCTTGCAGCGCTGGTTCTTGCTGGGCTCTGGCATGGACTGCTGACTTTCACTGCACAGAGCCAAGCTACTACTATCAGGAGAGCCTATTTTGAAGCTGGTCAGTCGTTGGTGCATGGATATGAAAATTCTAAGGAAATTATTGTTGGCTCGTTTACACTTCTACCCGAGAACATATGGGAATTTCTATAATTAGTGAGGAAACGTCCGAGGTCAGCTGAGGAAAGCAGGCCTATTTTGAAACACTGTTTATGAGAGTCATTTACAGTGTTGGAATATATGTTCGCTTTCTCCAGCTGGGTCTAGAAGTTTATGTATAAATTTGAAATTTTGTGCACAAAAACCGATGAGAATTTCCTCAATTTTCCCTCAGAATTTCCGCAAATGTCATCTACACATGTAGTTGACCATGTGCATATTTTTCCATGCTGATTTTGTTAGTGCTCTCTCATGATGTGGCTTGGTTCGACACAATTTCGCCGGCTGAACTGCCGACTAGGATGACTGAAGACGTCTCCAAGGTGGGAAGGGAAATTGCTGGTTCTGTGAAGTCTCTCTTGTTGTGGTAGGTTCAGAATGCTATTGGATTTAAACTTGGCGTTTTCACCATGAATTTATCTATGTTCATTTTTGGTTACGTTTTAGGATTTATAAGAGGCTGGAAGGTGAGCATCTCATCATCATCGTCAAGAAGGATCTTGTGCGAATTAGGTCTGCCTCGTAGCCTTGGCGGCCATGCCCGTAGTGATTGCCGCATCGGCTATACTTGGGCACGCTATGGCACAATCTGCTAATGAATCTCAATCGTGGTATGCTAGGGCGGGCGCTATTGCGGAGGAGGTCGTATATACGTGGGCTTGTGGAGTGATGATGGTCAAGGCTTGGCAGGTGCTCAGCTCGATTCGTACTGTTACTATGATGGGTACGCAGAGGCATGAAGTGCAGCGCTACACTAATTCACTGGAAGAGGCTAGGAAAGGTAGGGGGGTAAGTCGGTGGTTACTTGAACGACTTGTTATTGTTGTAGGTGGCACCAGACTGGGTTTCCAAGCAGGGCTTGGCCTTGGCTTGACTTTCGGCGCGGTTTACTTCTCATATGCTTTAACCTTTTGGTGAGCATATGAGTTGGCGAGTTTATGGTATGATGCAATATTTAGGTACGGAGGAACACTAGTTCGTGATGGCGTTGAGAACGACTTCACAGATGAGCCCTTCAACGGGGGCGACATTCTCACTATTTTCTTCTCCCTAATAATGGGTAGTTGGTGATCTTGGAGGGGGCGTATTTGTAGTTTCTTTATGCCAGGAACTTTCGGTCTGGGACAAGCCCTGGCTCCTATGCAAGCTTTCAATATAGGGAGGTCATCAGCTACAGACATTCTGGAGTTGATAGATGACAAGGGCGGCAGTATAGAACCGCCAATTCCGGCCAGGGGTCCTGATGGTGACGCGTGCACGACTTGGTTCATCGCGATAAGGATTTTTCTCTCAGGGAATATGGTCGTATTTTATGCCGTGCCGAAGATGGAGAAAATGACTCTGGACGGCGTGAGCTTTACGTATCCGTCGCGGCCTGAGGTGCCCGTGCTGAAGAGTGTTACGTTGGACATAGAAATCGGCAAAAAAGTGGCGTTTGTTGGCGAGAGCGGCTCGGGGAAAAGTGAGGGGATTCCCTTTGATGACTGCACTTAGATTCTTTGCTGGCTAAGGTACTATAGTCGCTCTACTGGAACGCTTTTATGACCCCACCAGCGGCAGAGTTCTACTCAATGGCAAAGACATCCGTACGTTAGAAGGCAGCCCTCAGTGTGTGAGGTCAATCTTTGGGTATGACAGCAGCAGCAGCAGCTTTTACTTCGAAGTGTCGATGGTTGGTCTGTACAGGTATGTTGGCCAAGAGCCTATATTGTTTGCCGCTTCCATAAAGGACAACTTGGCATATGGGTTGCCTTACGTTCCGACTGATGAGGAAATTAAGGCGGCATGCAAGAGAGCTAATGTGAGTGTCGGAATAGAAATGAATTGAGTCATTGCTGAGGTCGGCAGGTGCATGCCTTCATATCGTCTCTACCAGATGGGTACAATACGTATTGTGGGAGCTCTAGTGGTGGGGGTAGTCAAATATCCGGAGGCCAGAAGCAACGTGTAGCGATTGCTCGGGCACTACTTAGAAATCCTCAGGTAGGTATAACTTCAACTACTGTATTTATTGGGTATCAACTGTTTCGGGACAGATGATATCATATGCATTGTAGTAAATGCTTGATCATTGGCGTCTCGCATGTTTTACATGGAGTGGTGTAATACTCTGTGAAAAAAAACGATATTCGTGGTATGCAGTAGTCGTGAAATATGTTTTTCACAGCACGGTTGAAATTCCAATTATATATTCATTCGCATGCTTTTTCCGTGATGGTAAATCATAGTTATAATGATGACAGATACTGTTATTGGATGAGGCCACATCTGCATTGGATAATGAGAGTGAAAAGATGGTGCAGGAGACCATCGATAGGTAGCACTGTCCCTGCTAGTCGATGGCTGCTCACTGAGGCTGTTATGTGCTTTTTTAGTTTGCAGCGCACTTCCCAGCTGACCACCATATCAATAGCGCATCGTTTATCGACTATACGCAATTCTGATGTCATCTTTGTGATGAAGTCTGGTTGTCTGGTGGAGCAAGGGACTCATGAGGAGCTCATAAGTGAGGGCCGATCGTGTGTCAGAGTCGGTGTGTATGGTCAGCTCAGGTAAGCCCCAGGGTGTCTACAACACACTTGTGGCGGCTCAACAGGCTGCTGCAGCGGATGCTAAGCAGAAAGATGGTCAACTGGATATTCAACGGCAACAGTGAGATGCCCTCTAGATAGAGTCCTTGCTGGAGTTGCGGTTGTTTTAGTTCTACTGCCAGTTCGAGCGCGGCAAGTCATGGTGAGTCGGTCTAGTAGGCCGTGAGCATTGCCTTTAGTGTTTGTCTCTCGTAAGGTGGCCAAGCTGGGGAGAAGTCCAACGTAGTCGATACACGTACAGAGAAGGAGATCGAGCGTGAGCGTATCGATGCAATTGCTAAGGCCTATAAGGTAATCTCCTTATCTAGTGTAATCATCCTCAAGCTCACTAGTGGAAGCTGTCAGGTGCCTTGGAGACGTATTTTCGCCTTGTCGAAGCCCGAGAGTGGGTTCTATATCCCAGCTCTACTGGGAGCGGCTGTTTTCGGATCGGTCATGCCATTCGAGGGCTTCCTACTTTCCCGCTCTATGCGGGCCTTTTATAAGACTGATCCTGACGAGATGATGGACGGAGTCATACTGGCGTCAATTGGGTGGGTCGGCGGCTCTGACCAGTGTTCATCACGGCGTCTCTTAGATATGTTATTTTGGCGGTAGCAACTTTGTTTGGGGCCTTCACCCAAGTAGGCGGCTTTGCCTTCATTGGAGAGCACCTCACGAAACGAGTCCGAATGCTGTGTTTTGGGAAGTTCTTGGAGCAGGTAGGATGACCTCGTGTATAGGTGGTTACTGTTGGTACCAGGATATGGCGTTCTTTGACGACCCTAAGCACTCGCCGGGTCGCCTCACTGCGGCTCTTGCCACATACGCCCTCAAGATGAACGCTATCAGTGGTGTTCAGCTGGGTGCGTATACCATGGACATCATAGTCACTGTATAACTAATGCCAGGTGCTTATTGCCAATTCTCAGCGTCCCTTATAGCCGGTCTTATTATCGCTTTCTTCGGCTCGTGGAAGCTCACGCTGGTGATGCTAGCGATTCTACCTCTGATGGCCGGAGCTGGTACGCACTTAGTCGCCTCTCGTTATTGAAGAGCATTGGTCTCTCTAGGTGGCATACAGATGGCAGTGAGCATTGGAATCGATAAGAATAAGAGTGCTGACTCCCTGGCTGCGAACCAGGTGGCCTCGGACACAGTTCAGAACATAAGGACAATTCGCGCTCTCGTGTCGGAGCAGTGGACCCGCAACTTGTGAGCGTACGCTAGTTTCACCCTGAGCAATGTTTGATGTCTCAGATTCCAAGACCTCCTCCATCGCGCTGTACCGTATCAAGCACGTCAGTCCAGTTGGGCTGCGCTTTGGTACGGCATTTCACAGGGGATTCTATTCTTCAGCGTGGCCCTGGGGTTCTGGTGAGCTCAGAATTTGCGTGTCTCCTGTTGCGATATGATGTCGCCTAGGTACGGTTCCAAACTGGTGCAAGATGAGGGGCTTACATTTGACAAGATGATTCAGTCCTTGATGGGAGTGTTCTTAGCAGCTATGGCGGCGGGCCAGGCTCTAGCTTTCGTTGGGGACATCAACGAAGCCAAGGCAGCGGCACACGACATATTTGAACTACTTGATAGCGAGAGTTCGATCAACCCTTCAAGCGACAGGGGGAGGAAGAACAGTGTGTGGGGACCACAAGTGAGTTTTCTTTTCTGCTGCTGCTCGAAAATCAAATTGTGAGTTTTAGGGTACTGCGGTTCCGGCAGCGGTCAACATTACTTTCAAGGATGTGCAATTCGCGTATCCTCACAGACCAGGCGCTCAGGTCGGTAACATTATTTTCATATGTTGCATGTGGTTTTCAGATTCTATCTGGTTTGAGCTTCGAGATTGAGGCTGGTAAAACTGTGGCTTTGGTGGGCCCAAGCGGCGGAGGGAAATCGACTGTGTTCGCCCTTCTGCAGCGATTTTATGACCCCACTGGTGGCGAGGTAGGTCCTAGCAGACTAGCAGGATATAGATCATGTACTCATTTGCAGATACTAGTTGAGCCTGCTCAGGCTCGTCTAGAAGATATGAATGTTGGCTGGTGGCGAAGTCAGATTGGGTTTGTAGCACAAGAGCCTGTTCTCTTCGACTTGAGCTTGGAAGAGAACGTTCGATACGGGTGGCCACCACCACCTTATGCTGCATCAACGACTGGTTAGTTGGCATTCCTCAGGTCACCACCTGTTGGGCGCCCGGAGATGCTCTCTATTTGTGGTCGGGCTGGTATGAATGACTTTGCTGGTAACAAGGTGGCTTGGGATGCCGGTTTGGGCCCTCGAGGTGGTCTACTATCGGGAGGCCAGAAGCAGAGGGTGGCCATTGCTAGGGCATTGATGCGGCATCCGAGGTGAGTGGTTATGCTTGCCCATTCTCCTGGATGTTGTTCATCAGGTTACTCATGCTCGACGAGGCGACCTCTGCATTGGATTCGGCATCAGAAGCAGTAGTGCAGAAGGCTATTGATGAGCTGACTACGACGAGACAATCCTCCACTGATGGTGACGATATGGGCGGTCGTGGCTGCCTGCTTTTATGTTTGGATAGTAGGTACGGTGGTAAAGCCAACAACACTGATCATAGCCCATCGTTTATCGACTATCACCAATGCTGATCTGATACTGGTGATAGCCGGTGGACGATTGGTCGAACAAGGCACCCACACCGAGCTGTTGACTAAAGAGGGCGTCTACTACGATCTATACCAGAAGGGCAGTTTGTAATTCACTGTCCTCGATCATTATAATAGCACGAACCAGTTAACGCTGTATGAATAACGCTATGGGCTTTTATTTGATAGTGTGTCTTCATGTGATGGTAATGTTAAGGTGATATGTTGTGTTGCTATTGCTGAGTTAGTGACTGTGAGGCTCTCATCAGTGGAGGAGGTCTTGTGACTTAGAATAGACATAGGGCAGACGATAAGATAATAACCATTGCATTTGACGGACAAATGCTTACGAGGGCTGTCAAGAAAGACAGTTCGTTCCATCTCAATACCGTGAGTGACGTGACTCTATCGTACAGAGATCTATGTGGCGAATACAGTCGCTATGTCCGCGGGCACGAGCAAGAACGTGGCGTTAGTGAGCAAGGAAGTCGATTCGGCGAGATGGTTCAAGTAGGGAATCCATTTTAGCAAAAAAGCACAATTTTGAGAGACCACCCTGGGTGGGAGTCTCGGCACATTATCTTCATGCATCGAGTTCCAGCCTGCTAATGGCAACCTGTAACGACGCATGAATGCTGTATCATACACATGCGATTCGGGACCCGAAGTGGGCTACTTCCTCCGGTAGGTTGCATAGTAGTCATCGACCACTGCCAGACGGCATTCCGCTCGATGTTGCGCTGATAAATCGATTACCAGGGCGCGCGCGCTTGTCAATCATGCAGTGTTGTAAGCAGCAACACGTCACGACTTGATAGTGTCTTGTGTGGTGATATCATTAAATTTATGCGTTCGCTCCGTTAATCTTTTTGCCGTTGTTGAGCTGCCGTGGGAAATTAGGTTGACAGTAGAAGTACGTGTTAGTGTATTTGTTCTCTAGTAAAATGCCGGTAAAAGACCTCCTAGAGGAGTCTGCTGATGGGCCGGTAGTAGAGGTAGTAATAGTAGGAACATGATTAGTAGCATGACTCTATCCTATCGTCAGACAGCTGCCATGCTCTTGTCCAATCCTGAGATCCGGTCATCGGGCCAAAGCCTCGAGGACATATGGAAGTTGGCGAAGGAGATCGTCGTAGCGAAACGACAAAGTTCGGATAACCACGTCACAGCGTCGAGCTCGTCAGCTCCTAGCAGCAGTAGAGGTACTACTACTGGTCTCAGAGATTTCGCGCGCCACGAAATTATGCTCATGGCGTGTTGTCAGATAGTAGTTCACAAGGTAGGGGAGGAGCGTCATTGAGTTCGCCGATGGACACGCCTCCCGGTATTAATATGGGTAATATCGAAGCGGAGCCTTTTGCTCCTATCAGCGTGATGGGACCTGCTGTGGCGGAGGGCGGCCAGAGTGCATCTTCCACAGCGACATTTCCTATGCCTTCATCGTCTATGGGGCAACCCTATACTGCGGCGGCAGGTTTACCTCAACAATCGCAGTTGAATCGACCTGTGAGGGGTATCACCCCGAGCCATAAGCCGGGGTTGGCGTCATCCAGTGCTCGGCAGAGGAGGAGATCGCAACCCAATGTGTCCAACGCGATCACAATGGACTCATCTGACCTCAGGACCACGCTCATGCTGAAGAACATTCCCAATAAATATACTCGGCAACTTCTGGTTAACGAGGTTATGGCTCGCATGCCCGTTGGGTCATTCGATTTTGTCTATATGCCTATTGATTTCCGTTCGCGATGTAACTTCGGTTACGCCTTTGTCAACGTCACCGACCCCAAGTTCACGCATATGTTCTTCAACGCCTTTAAGAATTCCCGACTCCCTGGAGTTAAGAGCAGTAAAGTATGCGAGGTGGTATATGCTCGAGTGCAGGGATTGCAGGCTAATGTTAATCGCCTTATAAATTCTCCTATACTGGACTGCACTCCTGAGGATGATGATGATGCCCTCCCTCTGGTATTTGGAGACCACAACGAACAGATCCCCTTCAAGAAACTTGCCCAGATGAGGCGAGAACGCCAAGTGCAGATGCGTGGCGCAGGGAAACGCGGACAGCATCATTTGAAACAACCAACTACCATTGCTGAGGGCTCGCCTCTACCCCCGGTCCCTACTGCTCCGGCGGCTCCTCAAATCCCGACGGCTCCGAGTGATACGTGGGTGCCGACAATCTCGAGTGTGCCTACTGGGCCTGGCTTGGAGTCTCTGCTGTGGGATACAATGCCACTTGATGACAACAGCAGTTTTGTGTCAGCGCCGACTCTACTGTTCGGTGCTAATGGTGGACAATATGGAGGTATGTCAACTATGACGGGGACCTCGGCTAGGTTAGTCGAGGAGGAACAAGGAGATCATCATAAGAATATGCTACAGAGTCCTGACTGGCAACCGTGTGATACGGACCGACTCGTGTTGGATTCACTTAACATGCTCAGTCTTGAGTAACCTCAACTCGGCAGGTGGTAGTTCTTCAGCATCATCATCATCATCATCATCATCGCTATGCGGCGTATCAGCTGCTCATGTGATTATTGGGGAGGTTGGCCTCGTTATATAGTCCCTAGTCTGTCGCGGCGTGTCTTCATTCCGAATTGTGAGATTATTGTCAGTACTAAAACCTGTTTGGTAGTGGTCGATCACACCACTGCGTGTCTCACTGTACAACATCCTTGTCTTTCCAACGTCGTTGTGGCGGACTATTTTGGGTTTATTTCCTCGATAGCAGAAGGTGAAGGTAATGAGCAGTAGCAACAATGAGCGTTGTCACTGCTGAGCCCCGGCTCTATATTTGTAATGACCAGGTGCCAGAAGTTAATGTACCGTTCTTCCGTGTGTGGGAAGGGTTTTTTTTCTCTCGTAATCCCGTGTCGATTGTGACTAGTGATGGTAGTAATGTTTTGTATTGACTCAACCTGGCACGCCTGTATGACACCACGTTAGCGTTGGTGACTGTCGTGTATCCGTCTTGTCGTTGTTGTTGTTGTCACCGCTATCTTGTCGTCCTCGTCTTTGTCATTGTTATCGACCCTCTTTTCCGACCGTGAAAGCTGCTACACTTATATAGATGTTATCCGACTATTACTACTATCTCCTATGTTCTGTGTTCTTAGTGTGAGTTTTTGGGTCGGGGTCGTAAATGTCGAGTACACGAAATGAAAGGTACTCACCAGAGTAGCCGAATCTGCCTGGTTGAACTCATTAAATGTGTGGAGTACTTCAGTACTGCTTCGCTGGTTGTTGGTCCCGGATCACACGACTGGGTATCGAGTTAGTCTACCGCCATCGCCGTAGAAAGATGGTGCTCATGATGCCGAACTCTGTGAGGCCCCTCAATGATTGAAGGGGATCCATCCAGCTTTGAGAAACAACTTTCCCGGGGTTTGATAACAATGAAGAAAGTGTTCCTTATGTGATGACACTGAGATGGGAAACTGATTGAACGATGTGTTTCTAGCCATGTGGGAAATTTAAAATGGGTCCCCCTGGGAACATCATAGGTTTCTGGAGGAGGCTGATATTATTACAATATTCTTCTACTCAATAATTATCATTAACTCGAATCATGAATAATAAATCGGGGGAGTAGACCCTATTGTACTGGTGTCTTTGAGGGTAGACCATGATTTGGGATAGATAATCGGGTATCCAGTGGACCTACCGCTCCTTGGTGAACTCATGCTACTCGGTTGTACTGATGAAAGTTTCATCGTGAAAGTATGCCGGTCTCGCGATGTCTAGTTTGGCTTTCTAGTAGTTCCCGGGTCCAACAGTAAGTCTGCAAGGAGAGGGTCACCAGCATCGACTGTAGAGTCATCACCATGGTGTTCCCCACTACGTCCATGCAGCGTTACTGTAACAGGTGTGGCAGTCGCCGGGAGCACTCCGAGCGCAGTCGTAGAGAAATGGTTGAACCAACGAATCTTACGAATCTTACCAACGGGAATCTTACGGAGTAACTCATCTAGGATGAGATATTCTGTAGGATTCCTAGCCTAACAGCAAAATGAATGACAGCAGACACCTCTCTGCTTTAGGAATTACTGCACAGAGTTTGAGGTTATATATACCCTCCAGCATGATGGACCAGGAATCGAGATAATAGTAATAACTCATCAACTGAAACTCAACATCAAAAAAACTCCCTCTGCAATGCAAGGATGCCTCGATCTTTCAACGCTGAGCATTTACTTCCGGAGATACGCATCATTAGATTTCGCATGCCAAATCCGGATCTGTCCATTTCACATAAGCCATTAATCAGTAGCAGAATCAATCTCATTCAACTATCATCTCAGTCTCGTTTTCTCAAAGCCATTGATCAAATCTCAATCGGTATCATCCAATCAGAGCCTCACGAACCTCTCGGATCCGTCTGAATGCGCTTCGTTCTAAGCGTCTATTCACTCCAGCCTGCACCCGATACTCAGACCACTGATTTCCATTGACAATCACAACATGTGAGCTATCAACTCGAAATCACAAGCGTGACGCTTGAAGTGCGATACAAAGATGGAACGAATGATCCTCTCTGAAAGGACCTCTCAACATTGAAAATTCTGCAGCTGTAGAAAGTAAACTGCTCCGAAATCGTTCCTTCGAGTGACCAACAGGGCTCAACAGTTCTATATGTGTACGACAAGGGTTTGTCAAAATCTTCAATCTTGATTTCATCACTCTTACATGCGTTGATCTGGTTCGCGAGGTCCGTCCCAGCATAAGAGATAGTGAACTCGTAAGTCATCTTGCCCACAGCGGTTAGCTTCGAATATTTCACACCGCTCACAGAAACGGCACAGCCATAGAGGTTCACATGCATACTCAGGGTGTAGTCGGGGTAGAAGGTGAGTTTACCAGACACATCCTCACTGGTATCGTCGTAGTACTTTCCCATGGGTGGGGGAACCGCCGACAGCGATGAACCACAATGCTTCCGCAGAAGGATGCGAAGAGGATGAAAACTGACTGCTTCATAGCGGTGAAGGACGGCCGACCTGAGAGAAGGTTACGAACAAACTGGAGAGCTAGTTGCTTGGATAGACATGGGAGTGTATGCGAGCTCAATGCGTACGCATGCTTACCAAAACCGTCACACATCTCTCGGCCGGGAGGGTTGGGAGAGAGGAACCAGAAAGTCCCCTAGCTGTACCACACCGCAGCATATTGCTACGCCACGGTGTTTCTTATGGAAACAGAATTATATACGTCTGGCATGGTAGACTATAAGTGTCATAAGTAAAACGTTCATCGTCAACCTTAACCAGTCAAACAAATAAACAGAGCCCGCAGAGAGATGGGCAGAACACTGGTAGGTAGAATTAGCTACACTACAGTGCGAAGGTTAAGGAGTTCCACCATCAGCCGCGATGCCGCTGGAAGACTCTCCCGCTCTCTTGGAGCACGGCTTGGCTGACTCCATCCGGATACCTCATACCTCACATTATGTGGTTTGCGTCAGGAAGGTAGGCCTGAGACTAAGAGGAAGCGACGCATTCATCTTCGGCCTTCCTAAGGTTCAAGCAAAATTCTAAAACGCACTCGCACAATGTCAAGAGCCGCATCCTGTGCTTTTCATCTAATTGAATACCCGATGGCCTTATCCCCGTCTCTCTTCTGGCATCATTCAAAAGTGCACAGTTCTCCACTAAATGGAGCGTCTTAGATTACCGTTTCAATTTTCCATAATACGCACCTCCCTGTGCTGACTAACGCAAAATACTCACACATAGTGTACAGGAAAATATAACATAGCTCAAGCTCGTTTCTAGTACGGATTAGATCCACGTCCTTGGCCCACTGAAAACAGGCACGCTTGTGGAGCAACGACGAGAACAGCACCGATTTTACTTCCGCGAATTTGACTCACGGGCAATCCCATGACTTGGGCTGCGGCATCTTCCTCACCCTTCTTGATCTGTCATGAACAACTACCATCATCGCCCTCAACGACGAGATGAGCCTATCACCTGCACCTGCAGCCGTTTTCCAGTGTGAGTAGCGAAACCGTCCATGTTCCTGACGGCCGCAACGGCACTCGGCACGTCGTTAAACGAGACGAAGCCATAACCCTTTGATAGGTTCGTTACATTATCAACTATGATCCTAAAGGCCAGCAAACCTCCCCTTAGAGGAGCCCTCCGAGGACCATTGCTCCTTTCCTACTTAGTGGTAGAAATTGAGCCGCAGTTTCCAAACTCCCTCGCGAGATCACCTTCTCTCCAATCCGCCGGAATGTTATACACAAAAACGTTAGCTGAGAACCATTCGAATGATCTAGGCTTCCACAGCAGAGTCCTACCCCCAGGAGGGCCGTTCTTCCCGTGCTGCTGCTGGGGCCTCCTAGGCTGTTGCCCAGATGGAGACATATTCATCTGGCCGTACCCACCACCTGGTCCGAAATTACCGCCCTGAAATCCGCCACTCTGAGGTTGTGGCTGTTGCGGAGGAGGCGGAGGTGGACCCATATTTTGGAACTGACAGGTCTCCTCCCTTCTAGTGACAGACCTCAGAAAGGCCCACCTCAAAAGGCACTTCCCACTGAGTCCGTCCAGTCTGCGAATTGTGATAATAGTAACGTCCATCCGGATGGTTGAGATACTCAGTCCAAGGACCGGCACGCCGAGGCTGCACTGTAGCTGGCGGTGGTGGCTGATGAAAGCGTAAGAATTGACTCCCATTTAAAGCACTAGATGAGCGTACAGGTGGTTGATATCCCCCAGCTCGGCTTTGGAAACCTCCACGAAGACTCCCACCTCCCATCTGAGGCATTCTGTCGAAGCCTCCTTGATCGGGAGTGCGGGAAGGTCTATCACCACCTCCTTGGAAACGATGAGAATCCACCTCCTGTTTGTGAGCAAGCCTGCAAGCATTCATCATTAACTTTCTAATACGTATACCTCCCCCACCTCTGCTCCCTGGTATCAGCACATTTAACTGTGATGGGATGAGGCTCACCAGGGAAGGTATACTTCTCATTGAGAGCTTCTATGGCCTTAACAGCGTCTGATTTCTTCGAATATCTCACAAAAGCCGCCTTATTTCCACTGGCCCGTTTAGATTCCAAACCATAGGCTTCAGTGACATTACCATACCTCGAGAACATCACTTCCGAGAATATCCTACATCACCAATTACTCGTCAAAAATACGCTTGAGCTCCTCATCAGTCGTGGACGGCGGGATCTTGAAGAGAATAGTGTATATGAAGTAGTAGTGAATATCTGCTTACATTGCCCACGAACAACTTCTGGGAGTATCCCTCTGTATCCTCAGGAAGGCCAAGCCTCTCGGGCTCGCCATTGGCAAACTGTACTTGGATGAAACCACAGACCTAATATAGAGGAGCTGCCATCATGGTGAAAGATTGAAGAGAAACACAGTTAATGGAGTAAGGGCGATGTTATTTATTGTAGTAGACTTACAGAATGGAAATACCCGATGAAGATGAAGAGGAAGTGATGATAGATAGGACAGGTAGTACATCGTCGGCTTTATACGTTCCATTAAGAGATTTGATGGCAGTAGCGGCTTCATGGACAGCACCAAACTTAACGAATGCACAGCCTGGAGGAATACAATAACAACAACAATGGTGATGATGATATCAGTGGCCATGCGACTACTACTACCCATCATAGGGGCACAAGAACACAGTAGAAGAAATACTATTATTGGCTGACAAATAAGCAAACACTTGACTTAATGTAGTTAAGCTGAGACGACGACTGCCATCACTACCTGTCTGCTGCTTGCCATTGTCTTTAGGCCTGATCATTCCTACTTCCTGGACTTCACCGTATCTACCCCAACAGCCGTGGACACTCGAAGAGAAGCTTTTTGCCGAACTTACGCTTCAAAAAGATCGCGTATGTTTTGTTCCTGCCATGTAGCTGGGAGTCTACCCACGAATAAGCGTACTGGGATACGGATCGAATCGGCCATGATGATTCGGGGTATCCAATGAACCTCTCTTCGAAAGCGCCCCTAGGATGATTGGATTCTACATGTAAAACTCTATCCCGAGAACTTCAACATCCCGATTTAGATATTTTTCGAGTTGAACTCTTACGTGCTGTTTTCATGCAACTGCAAGAAAATATTAATCGATCCCGGAATCGATAAGATATTAGCGAGATTGCGAGGAAGGTTATAAGTAAACCACGAATCATTAACAATGGTTGTCAAGGGAATCACTAAGAAGGCCGCTAAGAAGGTCGAGAAGCAGACCTTGAAGTTCGTTGTTGACTGCGAGAAGCCTGTCAACGACAACGTCATTGACGCCGAGTCTTTGGTAAGTTGGGATCTCTATTAGGGTTGCATGCTAGATGGTTCGTGTTCAAATGATGAGATCTATTCTTTCCCCGTATGATCATGATGATTATACTCAGCTGACTAATTCTATTCTGACCATAGCGAGCCATCAGCTCTCGAATCTTTGGCGTACTGAGTTTCCTTTTACTCACAGTCTCTCTTTCAGGCCGAGTTCTTCCGTAACCGCATCAAGGTTGAGGGTAAGACCGGTAACCTCGGTGAGCGCGTCACTGTCGCCAAGACTGGCAAGGCCAAAATCGTCGTCACCGCCTCTGCTCCCTTCTCCAAGCGTTACCTCAAGGTAAGCCCAGGGCCACCTTCCCTGGAAACGCCGCGCTTCTCGTGTGCGTCTTCCTAGTAGGTATGAGGAGTGTCGTTGAATCGGCGTGTGTCGACGTGTTGTAATTAGTGATTGCATGTTCTTTGTTCTGTGTAGTACTTGACCAAGAAGTACTTGAAGAAGCAGCTCCTTCGTGATTTCTTGAGGGTTGTCGCCAGCAACAAGAACACCTACGAGCTCCGTTACTTCTCCATCAACCAGGAAGAGTAAATGGGTTCTCCAAGTCGTGATCGTCGGCTAGGTTGTTCCCTGCGACCTGCTTGATTCGCGGTTGTTCCTGCTTGTGTTGTTGTGTCATGCTGTTGTTAATGGGATATTGTTCATTGTATGCAAATGATGATTATTTTCATACGTTAGACTCTGACGCCACGCGCGTGATGAGTAACCATTGGAATTCTGCAAATCTGATTGCACCCAAGTGTCATCTAAATGATAATGCGATGAGACCATTTTCTTTCCACTGAGTGACTGAAGAATTGAATCGCATTCAAGAACAGGTTGTTTGCGGTTGATTAAAATGAGATGGTTTGGAATGATGAACAATTTTTCTGTGATTAACCTATGATAATCTCAAACAACTTTAATATACTCTGACCATTGATGATATGCCTATGATGATCCAAATCCATAATCACATACGTTAGAACGGATTGTAAGTGATTGATAACTTCCTATATCTGAGGCTAATTCTCTGGGGCAAAACAGATTGAAATTCTTACCATCGATAATACCCTGTTTTAAGGGTGAGACATACACGACGAGGTTATTGTCACGATCATTAACCGAGTGAATGTAAACCTTTGGATGCTAGTTGGTTACTCACGTGCGATATTCACTACTCAATAAGTGAAGAAGCGCGTTAGCTCAGCTAACTTAGCTGGAAAATGAGAAATTCGCAAATCGATAGCTTTATAGATATACATCTAAATGTCAACATAATGTGACAGCCGTTTTCATTTGCCCAATGATCGGGAGAAAATGTGCATTATTATCGGAAGTACCTTCTTCTATCGAACTGCTCCACCTAGCGTCTTTCAGTGTCACTTGATAACCCAAGAAGTGTGTTTCAATTCCAACGTAATATACAATGCTACAGCATAAGCTTCAAATGTCGTAGTACCATTATTAAGTCGATGATGGAAGATATCGCTTGCACTACGAATACTATACGAAATCCATAACTTGGTAATGGACAGCAGCTGGTATCCGATCACGCTTAGCAACAGGATATCCACAGGCAGCAGTAGCATCAAAGACTTTCTTCTTCCCTCTACGTGCATGTGGTGGCATCGACTCTGTATCAGTAACATCACCAGCTGTCCTTGTACGTACACGCCCAGGGTGCAATGTTACACTACGAGGCTTTCGAATACCACGTCTACGAGCCAAACGCCGCCATTTGACAGTATTGCGAGCATGCGAGGCCTCAGGTGGAGGTCGGCCTTCTATCTCAGTGTCACTGTCGTCTACCATCACTTGATGATGCAGCCGTTTCTCGGGCAAAACTCGCTGGAGGGCCATGATGAACTCATCGGCCAAGTCGTCATCCTTGATGCACAAATCGTCAGTGGGGATCCACTCAGGCAACGGTTGAAGCAAAGACCGAGCCAGAACCTGAGGACCCGACCCCTCTAGGGAGGTGGCCAGAGTGCCCTCTCGTTCGCTCAGCATCTCCGCGGCGGCCAGCCTGCAAAGAGGACCGGTACGGCACCGAATTCACCGAGACATGCCAAGACCTACCGTAACTTCTGCACTTCTCGTAACCGTTCCACAGCTTTCCTAAGGACCAGTAACTTCTCAGTGGACGCAGGGCCAGCTCCTAGTGGTACGAGTTCCTGACCAACCCAGCACGCATGCACATCCGACCCTACACTCATACCTACCCTCAAGAAGGCTGAGGCGAGATCAGCAGGTGTCTGCACTTCCACCCAAGGGGGCGTCTCCGGTCTCCGAGGAGTACCCAGAGGCGAGGCCGCCACCGTTTTGGAAGTGTGCGACCGACCTACTGATGGGGATCTGCTCCATGCGTATAAGCCTAGCCTCACCGCTTTGACGCTGACGATGATGCGCTGCTCTCGTGGACATCCCTGGCGAATTGTAGTCCTTCATTTCCTTCACTGCCCGCTGCAACTCCTTCCTAGTAAACGTACTTTCGATTTCGAGAGCTTGCCGGTAGACCTCAGCGTCAGGTTGAATTATAAAGCTGCCTACACAGACACACCAAACCCCACTCCCATGACCGACCACAGTGAGAAGCGACTACTATTGGGGGCCATCTTGACGAACTGTGACCAAGGAATGGGGCATCCTGGTCGCCATTTCTCCCTGGGCTCATCAACAGGGCGACTGATGAGATCCCGCAGTCTGCCCGTTCCCAGGTTTCTGAGGATGATCGTCACGAGTTCAATTCCTCCCAATGTAGTTTTTTACGCTAAAGCGAAGGCGCGTATCTCCTTGATGTACTCAGCCCTTGTACAACGTTCACAGGTGCATGAGCTCGTGCATACTGGACATGTCCAGGCCTTACCTGAACAGACCACTCAAGGCCCCATTGACGCCTCCCGACCCACCTTCAACGGGGAGCTGGTGACTGTACATGACAAGGCATGTGTGGCAGAAGCGTCTATGGCAAGGGGTGACGCCAGGCCGACCTACAGAGGAGTCCTGAGAGGGAGAGACTACGACCCTAGCTAGTGGTACCCTCGAAGGCATCATGGAGCACGCCAGAGCACACCGACATCCGTGACTTCTGTCGAGCATCGAGGTTGATGAGGCCTACAGTGGTAGCAATGATCACATCAGGACTAGGGGGTATTCCCTACTAGTTGGCGGCAGTCCTAATGCCTCTCTCCTCGCTGCCTCGGCAGCAGCATTAGAGATGGCCTTCGCTGACTGACGGCAAATGTGGCAGAATGGACCTGGCCAGCTATGGTAACCCATCCTCAGTGAAAGAGAGTATGCACATGCTCAACAACATGTGTTGATGACAATATGAAAATTCTAAGGAAACTTTGGAGAACTATTGCTGATTTCTGTGCATTTCTACTCGAATTCGTATGTAAACCTCTATAGTGAGTGAGGAAACTCGTGAGCTCAGCTGAGGAAAGCGAACATATATTCCAACACTGATCGTACACCATCCCGAGGGTGAGAGAATATGCACATACTCAACTACACGTGTAGGCGATGATGACGATGAGGAAATTCTGAGAAGTTTTTAGGAAATTTTCGCCTATTTTTGTACACCCAGTCGCGTGTATATTTCAATTTTGTAGTGAGTACTTCTGATCTCTGCTGCGAAAACCCAACATACATTTCACCAATGTTCACCTCTACCAGTAGAGGCTTACCTATCTGTGGCAGGTCCGGAAGGCCCTCCAAGGTCTCTCCACTACGACTCGGCACGCTAACATCATCATCAGCGTCATCGGTCTCCTCTGAGCTTGTCAAGGTCCTAGTCGTGAGAGAGAACTGCTGTATGTCATCAAAGCCCGTCATGAAGCGCTCCTGGCGATCTCGAAGGTATCTGCCATATAGTAGTGGTAGTAGCGTCCTATGAACAGCAGACTATTACTGTATGACCACATTGCGTTCGATAGCCCGGGCCCGTATCCTGCTACTGCAGTCGTCGAACACTACTATGATTTTCCCCTCATGCCTGGACCACTCCTCAGGGGCTGCGAAGAGCTCCTCTACACTGTCTATCCAATGGTCGTATCTGACCACCCCGACCATGAACCGGACCAGACCCTCCATCCTGGTCCTACTCCAGTCTGATCACATGGCTAGCAGCAGCCTCCGAGAGTATTCTCACGAAGCCACGAGTCGACTTTCCCCGCTCCTCCTCAGCATCTACGTTGGCGTTTATATTGCGCAGAACATAGCGGCCAAGTTCACGGTTGGACTAAAACAGTTCGAACGCTACCCAGAGCCAGCATCCTAGTCCTGGTTAGTACGGTGAAGGTCGACTTGAGGTCCTCGTAAAGCTGCCTGAAAGTCATGTTGCTGAAGCGATTCCCTTGCGCCCTATGAGAATTCTTGGACGGTTCGGAGTCGCCCTACCAATGACCATTGCGACTCGCGAGATTGAGGCTGCCTACCGAGTCACGGCTGTGAGAGCGACCTCTGATGACAGGTTCCGAAAACAGCGTAGGGCCGGACTCGGGGGGCATGTACGTCCCGCCCAGCACCGAGGAAGGGTCGGCAGATGATGAGGACGATGATGCTGATAAGGATGCAGGAAGGAGTAATGGTCCCTCGGGCGGCAGGGGTGGAGGAGGCTGCAGTAGACTACACCCTTGGGAGCTCATGAACCCGGGCCTGACCAGAAGGAGCACCATGATGAAGGGGAGCCCCAGGGACCACTGACTACATCAGCGGCGAGTAGGCGCTGAAGGGATCACTGAGGGGCTGCTTTCTGGTCCGCATTGGTCGGTCTGTGGCCCGCACATCGAATGTGTGGTCAGGACCAGTCAGCTGTACTCGAGGGAAACTCTTATTCAGCTCCTTGATGTCCCTAGGTGGGGATATCCCTAATCTTGAATAGACCTACTAGCATCAACCAGTGTGTCGGTAGTCCATACCCCTGCTACTACTACCCCTAAGGCCTCTTCCTTTGGTGCTATCGCATCCTCCAACGCCCAGTCCCAACTATAGTGGATCTGACAGACCCAGCATGCCAATACTAGCCCACCTAGATAGGCCCTCACCGTAGTGGACTGTGCCATGACCTGTTCGGCCCTCGCTAACTCGGGTAGGCTCGGCGATGACTGGTCACCAGTATCCTCCTCCTCCATGAGTACTGAGCACTGCCAACTCCCCACCAGCTCAGCTCTCCTGCTACTACCATCCACACTGTCTTCCTGCTCTTGGCCACCTTCCCCCCGGAGCCACTCCCTTAAAAGCTGTGCCATCCGACGATCCTGGGGTAGGAAGAGCAGTTCTAGGTACCGCCACATTAGCTCAGGACTATCAACCTAAAAGTCAAACACTTGAACATAGGATGCCAGAAGGCTCATTCCTAGCACTACATTTTCAGCTAGAGTATCGGCAGCTGCCAGGTCCTCCAGAGTGACCTCCTCCTCCCCTAGACACACCGCTCGAGCATCTTTAACAGTAGAGACTGCCGCCCCCTTAGACGACGCCTTCCTCGGTCCAGTGGCCCCTGAGCTCGACTGTGATCCGGGGACCTCTGCCCCTCTAGGTGCGAGGAGTAAGAAACGCTCTAGCCGAGAGAGTGGACCGTCAGTTGGGGGCTTCCCAGGGGGTTGCTGTTGACCTTTCATAGAGGCTCTCGCTTCCATAACGAAGCTAAGAACCAGAAGCGCTATGAACCCATACCCCTATAAACTAACACCACACCTTTCCCAACTGTCACCAACAAGAGACCAACATACATATCATCATGAACCAGTGCTGGCCGCGGCCGAGCACTGAAGTGCCTTGGCTTCTAGGTAGGTGGCGATGTACTCTATCGGGTCGTCAGGATCGACATTACAGAGCTCCATCAAACCCTCTGTCAAGTCTGGTATCACATAACTGTCCACACACTACAAGGCAACTGTCCACGATAGGCATCCTACTCAATGAGGTATTCCCTTAGCGGCTTCTTCTTGATCTCACAGACCTGCACTCATCGATTAGGCCTACCGGTCTGGACTACTACTACTACCTCCTCCCTCCACATGGCGATGGCAGCCTCCCTCTTCACATCCATCGCGGCCTCTCTGCTAGCCACTTCGCTTTCTTCAGAGATCCTCCTTATCTCCTCAGCCTGTGAAATGGTCCCCTACGCCTCAGTAAGCCCATCAGTCACCTCCTCTGCTGCGAGGCGATCCTTCTCGTGAGAAGCCATCGCCTGGCGCACCTCTTTTGACACTTCCTCCTGGGATGGTAGGAAATTATAAGGTCTTCCTGACCCGAGCCCCTCCCCACACCATCAAGCCCTGCCCTCACCGTTCCTCTCGATGTAGCTACGCAAAGCTTCGAACCTCATAAGCTCCTTCATACGGTCATTCCCTGTTGACTCCGATGTGTCAAGAGTGAAGACCTCCACACCAAGGTCCTGCCATAACCCCATGGTCCAATCTATCTTCCATCTTGGCCCTACCTGTAATAGGACATCACAGCCGTCCTCCTCTCCTCCTCTACCCAATACCTAGAACCGAGGGCCAAACTGAAGCTGCGAGAAGGAGCCACCCACAGTGAAGTGAATTGCACTGTGAGGGATGCGGCCTCGGCAAGGGACTGGTCTTGTCCTCTCTGCTGGGCTGGTTTCGGGTGCAGAATCGTTATCTGCGGCTTCCTGAACAGGAGCCGCAGTAATACCAATGATCCCAAAGATTAGGATCACCCCCTCCTTCTGGTCCTCAGCTTCCTCACGCTCTACAGGGACGCTGTCAAAAAAGAGAGCACGAGCTTCGTCCATTGTCGAAGGGAACCTGGAGAAGGTCGCGGGTTCGATCCCCGGTAGCGGCATTCATAACATCGCCCACCCGTCAAGGACCCATCCACGATATTTGCACTCCTTCATTTCAATCCCATAGCATCGTAATATATCAGCCTTCTGGTCCTCAGTCATCGGCCCCTCTAACCCCACTCCTGATCGATCCTCTCGCGAACCACCCACAAGACTTCTCCCACTTCTGCCCAGCTCCATAGCAGATTCTAGACTGACCAGTGGTATCTGCCAAGTAACTTTTCCCTCCACCTTTCAAGTGCCACGCAATCACATTATAATGCTCAGCTATCTTCCTGGCAAAATGAGTCTTCTCACATTGCGGAGCACCATACACCAGCACGCGGATCTGAACCCAAGGCCCTCGAGGGTCCTCATTTCCTTATCCCCCCCCCCCACAGGCTCAGCTCCTCGGGCTTTACAGAACTCTGCAGCTACGTCCTCTACTCTGCGCACAAGCCCTTCTCGACAGTGCCTGCAACCTGCCTCAGCGTTAAATCCTATAATTCTTACCAATGGAAATCGGGATGCCTGAGCAACTCCGACTGGTGTACTTTCACGTCAAGTGCTGCCCACCCAGGGCAACCATGAGCCGAGGCTTGCCTGGAGCACGGCGTGTTCGCTTGCACGCATGCACATCCCGTTCAGGAGACAGGTGCTACATACGTGATGGGCTCGTCACGACCAAGGCCTAGCATCTCCTCAGCGACAGCTCTAACGATATCCTCTTGAACGTCTTGAGCGTCGTCAACGGCCATTATGTATTTATCTGCCCCGCATAGTAGTGACGCTCTCAAGAGGTCAGTACTACTCAAATGAGGGTACTTCGGTCCCTCTCCAACTGCTTCTACTTCCTCCTTGGACTCCTCCTCCTCTTCCTCTTCCACCACCACAGGCTAAGCCAACAGGGATGCCTTTACCATACCACAACACTGCTACTTTAAAAGGATCCTCTTCCCCCGCAGCGGTAGCCGAAGCTCTGGCGTATAATGCCTGTACAGTAACCATACCATCACTCGAGAACATCAGAAAAGCTCTACCCTGACCACTCCAGCCACATCCACCATGTGAATCATCGGTATGTGATTTTGCCCAGTGCCATAGACCTTGAGGAAGTCCTTCCGACCGATCCATGCGTTCCTATGCCGGACCAATCGAGAGCCCCCCCCAAGGCGGAAACGCTGACTTGAATAGATCGTAAAAGATCCCTGTAAGTTCCCCAAGACCATACAGCATTCCATGGCAAATCACATACGATGTAACCTGACCAACAGCCTGGCCTCCATCTAAAACCATGACCGATTACATTTTCCTTATCATTCAGGGCAAGTACTCTATCCTCAAGAGCTGACCATTCAGAAGGCCCTCCAGGACGGGGTAGACGTGCTTCGAATTGACCAACGTCACATGGTGACACCTCTGTTACATCGATGTTAGTGTAACCACCTCGGCTCCTACTACCTTCACCCCCACTGAAGCCACCCCATACTTCAACGCTGCTGAGCATGACAAAGCTGAAGGGTTGGGCGAATTGGTGCTCCTAAAACGTTTTCTGGATAGAAGAGGGGATACCGTAAATAGATCACCTCTGCTCGCATGATTATGTTTTCCACCTCCCACACTTCACATTCGCTCAGACAGTACACTGCCATATCGCATTCCAGAATGGTCTTGGCAAGTATCTTAGGTTCCTCATGATAAGATTCACTTTAAGCCCCCCTCATTCTACCTTCGGCTTTGTTTTAGACAGAACCCTTTGGCACGATTTCGGCTTAGCTCCAACCTGACCACCCAAATCACAGCGTACTTGGCCGTCTGTTTCCCCAACCTCCTGCCCCAGAGGGCCGTCAAGGTCGGCCAGGGTCCCTAGGATACGATTAAGACCAGCTTGTTGGTCATCATCAGCAGCATCAGCCTGCTTAGGTCGCCTTAGATGACCACTCAGTGTCCTCCCGAGTGGAGCATTGACGTTATTGATGAAGATGCGCATCTTGGGTATTATCCTGAGGTTCGAATATTGACTATGGGCGTGTCACTCAACACCAACGCATATTGGTTCTAGTCTCTAGACTACAAGGCAATGGTGGCTATATTATCATTATGATCATCATCATCGTTATCATCTTTCCCTCCGACCAAGTAGTCGGTTTTCAAGGCAGCTTCCACGTACAAGGCAGAGTAGAAGGCTAACACAGTTTCGGAACCCAGCGAAAGTCGTGGTGGCAACGGAGATTGTTGCTATTGCGGCAAATAAGGGTAGCGATACGAGACGAACAATAAGAAGAAGAGGAAGAAGACAAATAAGGAGGAGGATGAGAATACTACGTTTCAGAGGAGTGGCAAGAGTAGTGCAACCGAAGCAGGCCAGGACGTTACCCTCGTAAAATCCACAGATGAAAGATATCTTTTACGTTACCACCGAACCACCACTGCTACCATCAGTGGCTTCGGCAGGATGCGATGACGTTGACGATAATCCTAAATTAGGACGATTTCTCGAATCTTCTCCACCGCCGACCACAGCCGAGCTATTGGTACTAGAAATACCATCCTCAGCGGCTTCCGGGATGGATATCTCAACGCCGTCCTCGTCGCCTCTTCCAGCTGAAGCCGCTATGGCTGCCGCTTGTTGTTGTGTAAACATAAGCTGTTGTAATACACTCAACTGTTGGGCTTGTAGTACAGACATTTGGTGGATATTAGCCGCAAGTAGGGCTTCAGTATCTCGATCTGCAGCACCACGACCAGCCTCCTGTCCAGCTGAGCTACTCGACCCTTCTGCACCAGACGATGGGCCCATCTCGAGGACCGAACTCCCATTGTCAGTCCCGGGAGCGGCTGGCCAGGCAGCAGCAGAAGCTGCGGCAGCTACCATGGTAGGGTCGGCCTTGTCGTCAACAACAACACCGTGTTGGGAGGCGCCTGCACGCTGTAAATCCTCGTACTCCTCCGAATCTCGTATCCTGTTCTGTTTCCGTGGCTGCTTGGGCGGTGGGGGTAGACCAGGCTGTCTATTGGGACGTTTCCGCCGCTTCATGGCCCGGACCATCTCCAATACCTCATGATGAGGCCGAGTATTCTTCAACATAGTCATATGTAAACGGTCGCTTGCCGCCTGCTGTATGGTATGCCGTACAGGACCCTTTAACTGCTTACGTAAAAGCCTCACACTAGCGACCCAACCACGCCCTTCTCGGCACACTCCTCGGGGCAGGACCGAATCGTCCTCGGGCCCCAGCTGTTGAATAGCGGCCAAGTCGTGGATGGCCTGGACGATCTCACCCGGATTGTCAGCAGTGGCCAAATAGTCGGCCCAGCCAGGAGGCAAGCCAGCGGCAGCTGCCATGGCGGCTGGGCTTTCAGGGGACAAATGATGAGTAGTAGCTCCTGGGGGAATAGGCGGTGGTGGAGGGAAGAATCCCGGACCGAACCCTGGGGGGATCGGCGGGAAAACCATAGCCGAAGGGTCAAAGGCCGCCCACGGCGGAGGCATACCGTCTCTACCTGGGAATTCAAAGGCAGGGACCATCCCACCAGCAACCATTGCTTCCTGCTGTGCCTGATAGTTCTGACCGTCATCTGGCTGAGGCATCATACCGGTCGGGTCGAAAACGGCACTGGCCGCCGCTGCTGCTGCTGCTGCCGCGGCTGACCCGCCATCATCAGCAACACTTCTCTCAGCCATGGTTAGTACTAGGGTTACCACAGGTGATGAGTGTTGGAAGTAAGGAGAAGGAGGATAAAGAACTGAGAGTGGTATGAAGACTCGAGCCCAACCAAAGCAAATGGTAAGCGGCAATGGAAGCAGCAGTAGGATAGGAGACTATATCGTACACTATCATTACTACCAGGCACAGGAACGTTCCGATGCGCGACGCGCTTATACACCATGAACCTGAAACGATGCCCAGTATCTAAGAAGCTTGACTCCAGGTCATCATAAACTTGCCTTAACGAAATCTTTTTCGGCAATACCCTCGTGGACCAAGAAGTCTCCTACCAACTTTCGCTTGTCCCCTTGGATCATAATGACCTTGCCGAACTCGGGGTCTTCCGTAATACTGCCATTGCAATTGAACTCCTGTGAGAAGGTTTGTGCACTTCTGGGGACCGCCCCTCGCTCCTCTGCTACCTTTTTGAAATGCTTAAGGATTTTCTTGGAGCTGAATTGTTTCGGTAGACCCTGGATGATGGTCAGACTCTTCCTGCCATTCCGCTGTTGGTTCCGGATATCTACACTCACACATAGGCTCTATGAACCCGGTCTTAAATGGTAGGCACTCCTTTGTTCAATGGCGGCTATATGACTACCACCCCACATCACCGATTCCCGCGCGCCACTAAATTATTCCGCGATAAAACCTTATCCTGCTACCCAGAAACCTAATATCACCCTTTTCGCCCTAGGACTGCCAAGCAGAGCACTGACGTGACATGGGGAAGGCATTCCCCGTCCGACCAAAGGCGGGTCTGTTGCCGCGACCGTTACAGTACGACGATCCCCGATAAGCCCATTATTACGAATATAATTCTGCTGATGATCATCATCCTGCTGATCTCCAAATAGCTCCTGTGCAGGGTTCATTTACTGCGATGGATCAAGATAGAAGACCGATAACAGGTTTCTCACGAGGTGACGTGCGACTGCGTGCAAAATGCACGAAAATTTTAGCGGAGCGAAGTGGTGCATGTTTACACGTTTTCATTATCATTTCATTCGATGATGCGCTCTGCTGTAGGTTACTTTGCGTACCGTAAGATCATCAATTCCTGTGTCCGGGGCACCTATGCTACCCCAGTATGCCATACCAACATCAATTTTGCGAATTTACGGTATGGGATAATAAACTTATCAAGTGTTCGAGACATCAATTTGATCTGCATACCTGAGGGAGTTACCCCGAATTCGCAGTTGATGACGCTAGTTGCGCTTTGGGGCAGGTATGCCATAGCAGGCGAAATCGCTCTTCTATGCTGACTCATTCTTACCTGGTACTCGTTTTATTCCGCTAAGCTACACGAGGATGGCATAGTTGCCCCAGTCATAGATAATAATCCTACTAGGACATATTTTGGGATGGCATACTTGTCCCCACCCAGAGAGATTAATCCTACTAGGACATAATTTGGGATGGCATAGTTGCCCCACCCAGAGAGATTAATCCTACAAGGACATATCTTGGGATGGCATAGTTACCCCTCCATAGTGATCAATCCTACTAGGACATAAGTTGGCATGGCATAGTTGCCCCACCCAGAGAGATTGATCCTCCTAGGACATATCTAGGGATGGCATAGTTGCCCCTCCATAGTGATCAATCCTACTAGGACATAAGTTTGCATGGCATAGTTGCCCCACCGGATCTATTTGACCGCACTAAGACTAATCAATAATAAGACAACTAAGGCTTCGCTTCGCCGATCCCCGACCTCAGCCTTTGCAATGGCTACTTTTGCTGCACTGACTTGTAGACGATGGGCGTCTATAGGTGGACGACTTAAGGGTGCTCGAGGACTCAGTACCGTCCCTAACGACGGTATGGTCATTATGGACGGCAACACAGCAGCGGCACATGCGGCATACGCTATGGTCGAACAGGTGCTATCGTGCCAGCTATCAGAAGTAACAAGGTTTTTTACCTTAGGCCTTCATTTACCCGATATCGCCGTCTTCGCCAATGTGTGAGTTGGCTGCAGAATGGGCAGCCCAGGGACGTAAGAATGTCTTTGGTACCACTGTCAATGTAGGTTTCAACCCGTAGCTGTGGTCTCAGTGGTACCTTAGGTGACTCAAATGCAATCCGAGGGAGGTGCTGCTGGAGCCCTCCATGGCGTCTTGGACCGAGGAGGTCTGGCCGCTACCTTCACGTGTAGTCAAGGCCTTTTGTTAATGATCCCTAACATGTAATGCTATCGTACATGACATATAACTACGATGGCTTCTCCAAGGTACATCATCTCTGGCCAGCTCTCCCCCTGTGTTTTCCATGTCACTGCCAGGGCCCTGTCCAAACACGGCCTTTCTATATTCGCCGAGCACACTGATGTCATGGCCGTCCGGCAGACAGGGTGGGCCATGCTCGTGGCCAACACGGTGAGTCCCGATTTCCCTAGGCCCCACAGATGTCCTGAGTTTTGCCATGGGGGTTAGGTCTGTTATTCAGGTTCAAGAATGCATGGACATGTCTGCCGTGGCACACATTGCTACGCTCCGCTCGAGCATACCATTTTTACACTTTTTCGATGGCTATCGGACTTCTCATGAGCTTAACAAAATTGTCCCCATCTCTTATGGTAGAATGAGGACCGCCTGTGTGCCCTCCAAGATCCAGCCCTAGATACTCTGGGTTCGCTCATGCCTTGGGATGCTGTTACAGCTCTTCGTGAAGGCTCTCTCAACCCTCAGAGACCCCACGCTCGAGCCTGCAACACCGGCACAGACATCTGGTTCCAGGGCATGGAAGCTTCCAACAGTTTCTATGACGCTACTCCTGGCATAGTACAAGGTGTTCTGGATGATATCTCGAAGGTTACTGGAAGAGGCCCTTATCGGCTCTTTGAGTACTCTGGGGATCCTGAAGCACGGCATGTAATACTGGCCATTCGCATAATGGGAAAATATGTGTTCATCTCACCAGGTGGTCGTTTGTATGGGAAGCGCCTCCTCAGTTCTGGCTGACTGTGTACCACCTGGCCATGGTGCACTCAATGTCCGCCTCTATCGTCCGTGGAGTCCTAACGATTTCCTAGCCAGCCTTCCCAGTACAGTAGAAAGGGTCACAGTGTTGGACCGTACTAAGGACAGTGCTGCGGTTGGTGAACCCCTCTTCATGGACGTGGCCACATCCTTCGTCACTGGCAATACAGAAAGGTAGTAGAGATGTCCATTATGACATAGTCGGAAATTCAGAATACAATTAGGTTCCATCACATGCCGCTAGTTCTTGGTGGTCGCTATGGTTTGGGGTCCAAGGATCTCACTCCAAAGGACGCCATGGCTGTCTTTCATAATGGCGAAGTGGATGAGCCCAAGCGGAAATTCACTGTTGGAATAGTTGACGATGTTACACAGCTGAGTCTCCCTCCCGTTTCACTCGATAAGCTCCCTAAGGCTGACGATAGTGTCACTGAGTGTGTGTTCTTCGCCATGGGCTCTGATGGTACTGTAAGTGCTAATAAGAATGCTATCAAGCTGATTGGTAGTAATACCGATCTCTATGTCCAAGGGCATATAGTGTACGACTCTAAGAAGGCCGGTGGAGCTACGGTCAGTCACCTAAGGTTTGGCGGCAAGCCGATAAACAAGCCGTACGAGATCGTGGAAGCTGGGTATGTTGCCGTCCATGAACCCACATGGCCCAAGAAGTTCCCCAAGGCCATCATGGCTAAGCTGAGACCTGGTGGCACCCTTGTGTTGAACTCCCATTGCACGACGCCTGCTGAGCTCGAGAGAATACTACCACCTGAGATGCTACGAGCCATCTCTGAGAAGGATGCACAGCTGTGGGTCGTGGATGCCTTGGCTATTGCTAAGCGGTACGGCCTTGGGAAGCACATTAATAACGTGATGCAGGCAGTGTTCTTCAAGCTCGGCTTTGACTCTTCGATCCTGGACTATGAGACCAAGGCTTTGCCCATGCTCTTGGATAGTCTGGCCAAGACCTACTCCAGGAAAGGAGAGGAGACCATCAGACGGAACAGTGAAGCCACGAAGGCTGCCACTACGTCCTTGATAAGGATAGAGGTACCTCAGGCATGGGCCACTGCAATAGCTGACTCGACGGCCACTGGTTCCTTGACCGGTGACCAGGCGTACGATAAGCTGTCGTACCGTGTGGGCCGGATGGAAGGCAGCGAGCTGCCTGTCAGTGCCATTGACGTCCGAGGCAGATACCCTACAGGTATGACCAAGCACGAGAAGAGAGGGATAGCCCCTATGATCCCAATAGTCGATATGGACAAGTGCACACAGTGCAATCTGTGCTCTGTCATATGCCCTCATGCCGCTATAAGGCCCTTTCTCTTGGACACAGTTGAAAACGATGCTGTCCCCACTGAGACTAGGCCGGCCAAGGGAGGTTCTGAGGTCCAAGGCTTCCATTACAGGATACAAGTAACTCCACTGGACTGCACTGGCTGCGAGGCTTGCAGTTGGGCCTGTCCTGATGACGCCCTGACAATGGTCAATGTGTCCACTCTTGGGGACGACCCTGTGGTGGCTCGCGAGACTGATAATTGGAACTATCTCATTAACCTACCGGAGCGGTCCACGCCTAGGCACAACTCTCGAGAGACAGCAAGGCAGTCCCAGCTGTCGTTACCAATGCTGGAGTTCTCAGGAGCCTGTGCTGGGTGCGGAGAGACGCCCTATGCGAAGTTGGTCACTCAGCTCTTTGGGGAGCGCATGGTTATTTCCAACGCCAGTGGGTGTAGTGGTGTTTGGGGAGCTGCTGCCGGGTTCAGCAGCTACACTAAGAACGACCGTGGGGAAGGGCCGGCGTGGGGCCGCTCCCTGTACGAGGACGCTGCAGAGTATGGCCTTGGTGCCGCTACTGCTACGCATACCAGGAGGCAGTTCCTCAGGGAACAAGTCGCAGATCTGCTAACCAAAATCGGTCCGGACTCGGGTTTGTCCCCATTGACGGTCGACCTTCTGTACCGGTGGGTGCATGGTGGTTGGAAGGACTCTGCTATCAGTCAAGACATTGCTCGTGTACTGCCTGGTCGCCTTAGACAGGAATTGGAACTCATTCCAGAGGGAGAGCTCCGAACCAGCATTGAAAAGGTCCTCTCAGTTGGTGGGGAGTTTGTGAAGGTCAGCCATTGGATCTTCGGTGGTGATGGCTGGGCGTACGACATTGGCTTTGGCGGGCTGGACCACGTCCTGGCCTCGGGCACTGATATCAATGTTATGGTCCTGGATACAGAGGGCTATGCTAATACTGGCGGCCAGAAGTCCAAGGCCACGCAGATCTCGGCCGTTCAGAAGTTCGCCACTGATGGGTACAGGCGACCTAAGAAGAACCTAGCGGAAATGTTCATGGTAGAGAGAGCACTTGCTATGGTCCAACGCTGACGTGAGGTTCATTTAGGGTTACGGTAATGTCTATGTGGCCAGCATTGCTGTTGGTGCCTCACCGAGCCAGTCTGTGAAGGCCCTCATCGAGGCGGACTCGTGAGCAAAGGTCCATCCTGTCATGCGGTGTAATGCACGGCCTAGGTACGCAGGGCCGTCCATTGTCCTTACCTATTCCCCATGTATCGAACACAAGATCAAATTCCCACGGGGTCTCAGTAGACTGGCTGACGAGATGACCAAAGCCGTCAACTCTGGGTAAAGGCCTTACTTGCAGCTTGGTCTACGGGCCTGTAGGTATTGGCCTCTCTTCCGCTACGACCCTGCTAAGATCTCGGCTGGAGTCAACCCATTCGTCTTGGATGCCCCTAAGAAACTAATTGGGAAGGTACATGACTTCACAGGTGAGTACCTCTTGTCAACACCATCTTACGTCGAGTAATAATATCATCTCAGAATTGGAGGACCGGTTCGGTGCTCTGGAGAGGACCCATCCTGATGATGCCAGAAGGTTGGCGGAGGAATTGCAGACCCACGTCACGAACAAGTCCGTTGGTCTGCCGTCTCGTCACCATGGCAGACGTTTTTGTTCAGTTTCGAGGCCCTTCGCCGTCGTCATCTGGAGGGAGCTCGAGCCTCTACTATGCTCATTCGCGTGGGGGTATCCCCGACCGTGGGAGGAGGCCAGGACGATGATGCTACTGCCTGTCATAGAGTGCTTATCGTCTACGCTTCGGACACGGGGAACACGGCCGAGCTGGCCAACAGGTGGTACTGTTATCAATGGTCGGATAGTGATGTAGTGGTAGTAGGTTCGGCAATATGTGCCGATCTAGAGGGGTGGCAGTAGATGGGGTATTGGACATGTCAGAGGTCGACTCTCTGTCCCAGCTACCAACAGGGACCGGATCCACTCTGGTAACAGACCGGCATTCGGCTGATGTTGGTCATGTGTCTGTATAGGTGGTGATGACCAGTACCGTCGGGGAGGGCGATCTTCCTCCAACAGCAGTGGCCTTCAAGGCAATGCTTGACTCGGCTGAGGAGGGGTCTCTAGCTACTACACGAGTGATGTTATTCGGTCTGGGGGATAGGTAGTTTCTATACTTCTTCCTCCGAGTGGACTTAGCGTCTTAGCTCATACCATCATTTCTGTGGAGCTGCTGTGGCCCTGGAGAAGTCCCTCCAGAGAGCAGGGACAGTGAAGGTTGCCCCGACAGGCCTCGGTGACGACCAAGCTGAGGATAAGTAGGAGCATCTCATGGGGACTCATGGTCTCACTCTATGGAAGGTTTGAGACTGGGTTCGAGCAGTGGACGTTTACCGCATGGCCGGCCCTTGATGCCCCACAGGACGAGATTATTGAGGACCCTACGGCCGTACCCCCGTCCTGTTATTCGGTTATGGAAGTTGCCCCTCCACCCATTGAGATTGATAAGGGGGCGCTTCTAGCATCGTCCTCCCCACCAGGTAGACATGAAGCTTCCGTTGGGGAAGGATCGTTTGTCGGTTCAGGCACGTTCCCACTTAGAGTGAGCTCTAATACTAGGTTGACCCCAGAAGGCTATGACCGTACAGTTAACCATGTTTGCCTGGGGGTCTATGAGGATATTGACGGCCGTTCCCATCACGACCTTTCCTACCACCTCGGTGACGCTTTGGCAGTGTAGGGCCACTGTATTGGACTTGCCTCCCAAATCGACACTCCTCAGATATCCCTCTAATGACCCCAAGACGGTCACGGATTGGCTCTTAGCCTATGGCCTGGATCCGAGGGCTCACGTTAACGTTGCTAGTAGTATATGGTTCGTTGATGAGCTTTCATGGACGTATGTGTAGCACCCCCGGGTGACGTTCGGCGAGCGGCCTTCTTCCGAAGTGGTCCCGTTTCGGTTAATAGTATATTCGCTGAACTTCTGGATATTTTTGGAAAACCTACTGGACGCTTCTATCGTCAACTTGCGAGGTATAGATTAATATTATGATCCTCCTGCCAGACTTCAGCTGTAGATTCGCCACTGACCCCAAGGAGAGACAGCAAATAGAGGAACTCTCTTCCAATCCGGCTGCAATGGCCCCCACCATCGGCGAGGCCCTTCTTAGTTTCAACTCTGCAAGACCCAGTAGGGCTTTCACCATAGCACCATGACTGATGATGGTTCCTCGTCCAGGTCTCGAGCATTTGCTGAACTTGGTACCTATCATCCGTCCTAGACTGTGAGTGTGACACACTCGGTAGGGTGAGAGTCGTCACCCCATAGGTACTCTATCGCGTCATCGCCACGTCTAGACGGCGGTGGCCGAGTCGATCTACTGGTGGTCCTTGCTAAGTGGTCTGACCAGAGCGGCTCTCTCCGTAGTGGTCTCTGTAGTACATTCATCAATACCCGTTTGAAAGCTGGTGAGGCCAGTTTCAAGATCATCATGGATGCCCAGTGTATCCTCAGGTGACGTCTTGAGATGCGGTGTAACGGCTGGGACGTTCACCCTGCCTACTTCAATCACCACGCCTATGGTCATGACCGGCCTGGGCACGGGAATAGCCCCCTTCCGAGCCTTCGTACAGGACCGGGCCATCAGGGCCAAGTTGACTGATGAGAAACCGGGTCCAATGATAGTGTAAGTTTGTAACTGCACTCATGGTGAGTATCCTCCAAGATACTATGGAGCCCGGCATAAGGCAAAGGACTTCGCCTTCGGGGAGGAATTCGAGGGTTACGCCCGAGCTGGTATTGTCACGGAAGTGGTAGGCTAAGTGGGGATGCTGGTAGGGTTCGGACAGGTTGTCGTGACAGGTCGGAGCCTTCAGCAGAGACCAACCAGAGAAGGTTTACGTTCAGCATAAGATAGCACAAGACGGGGAGAGACTCTATGACCTTCTGGTCACAAAAGGAGGGTGGGTCTAATGCTCCTGTACACTTTCTCTTGAAGTTCTCTCACTGCTGTATTCAGTTATTTCTACTTGTGCGGCCAAGCAGGGCATGTCCAGCAGGAGGTTGAAGATGCTGTATCATCGGCGCTCGGCTCTCGAGAGGAGCTCGATCGGATGATTCATGAGAGGCGGTATTCTCTCGAACTCTATTAGTCGTATTGTTCGAGTCGCTGGCAGCATACTTAGCGCTAGTGGTCATCGAGTTTTTGAATTGTTCTATCATAAACATTATAACATCACGAACTGTTTCGCATGTTTGTCATCCCTCACAAGGTTGAGTTTTAGTCCGCAACAACTACCGCCCAAAAATCAGTCAATAACTTCGAATTGAAATGTCTAAAGTTGTTTTCTGTTACCATGGAACGCGAGGAAGAGATTGAGCTATTTGAGTACTCTCGAAGAGGCAACTACGAGGAGGTCCACCGACTGTTGGTTGTCGATAAGTCCGTTAAGCCCGACGACTACGAGGCCTACGATGGCAGCACACCATTCTTGATGGCGTGTCGGAATGGTCACTGTGATGTCGCCAGGTAAGCCACCTTACAAGTGTCCTCATGATTACGTGAGATATCAGATTACTACTGGAGCATGGTGCTAATATTGATGCCAGGACTGAAGATCTGTCCAACTGTCTGGTACCACGCCCTAGGGAGGAAATGGTGGAGACCACTATACTTGCAGATACTTGCGAGTTCCGGTCGATCCCCTGAAACGGTTAAGCTTTTATTGGAAAAGGGAGTTGATGTTAATTATGCTAATGAAGACGGTAATTCTCCTTCTACCATGGATGATGATTCCACCATTGCAGGTGTGACCGCTTTGGAGCTCGCCAAGGAGCACGATAGGAAGGAAGTCGCTGATATCCTCAGAAGTACCATCGAGAGTTGCCTTGGTCTCGTAGGGTTGTTTTAGGTGCGGGAGCTTCCGAGCCCACTGAAAACCGCGAGCTGCCTCCCGCCAAGGCAAGCGAAAAATGGCAGTATGGAGCTTTAGAGTGAACACCATTATGCAGTTACTCGTTTCAACTTCCATAGCACTTGCCACCAATAGATTTGTGTTAATATAGTTTTCAAAAGCAATAAAGGTAGGTAGTTGCACCAATCAGGCCGTAACTATATAGGATTTAATAACAGTCTTTTAACCCATTAACTTCAACCCAAAAATGGTTTGAATCGCGGGAAGGGTATAATACTACAGACAATGGCCTGAGCTGATTCCAGCAACGAACTTAAGACAGTAGTAATAACGTAGTGTACTGAGGTGCCGTTCACATAGTAGCGAAGGCACCACGCTGATGGTCGAACGATATCCTAGTCTCCCGGGCATCTCGGACAGGTGTCTTCGACTCGAGAATGCTGCGATACTCGAAGCGATATGACTGAACAACAACGTAGATGAGACCAACTACGAACCCATGCATGATAATGTCCACCTTGTCCCCTTGAGTGCTCAGTTGGGCTTGGTGCAAAACCATATTGTACTCTAGGATTGCCTCCTGCTGGACCTTCGAGAAGATATCGCGATGTTGATACCTACCGCGAGGAGCTATCACTGTCGTGAATGGGAAGTGACGACCTACACTTGCTTCATGGTCTCCTTGGCATCACTAGATCTACCAGGGCGGTGACTAGCCCGTACCATGGCTCCTATCGACCGGACGAACTCTGCTCGTAATCGTCGCTCAAGTGTTCTGCAGGGCAGCACTCCTCAATAGGATATTGACAGCTTTCTTACTCTTCATTTGGTTGGGTCCATCCCCCATGTGATGGCGTTATCGCCAGCAAATTCGGTTTCGGCTCTTTCTCGTCTTCGTCGTCCTCGCTGGTCACCTCACACTTCAAACCGTCAGGAATGTCATCATCCTTGCATAGCATTGATAGATGCTTCTGGAGGAGTCCAAGAACTCACCTCTAGACCTTCACCGTCGACAATGTCCTCCTCTTCACTGTCCTCTGTCGGGGACTTCAGCGAGGCCAAAGGATCGACGTTGAGGTTTCGCCACTTATTCTCCTTGGCGAGCATCTGCCAACCGTTGGGGATCCACACACCGTCCCAAACCGGTCCTACCAGTGCAGTGAGGTCTTTGCACGCCTTAGTGAACACGAAGTTGTCACTCGAATAAAGGCTGTTACGCTTAAGAACGGTGAAGTCCCAGACGTCGAAAATCGATACCACTCCTTCAGGGGCTTCCAAGACCCCGTCAGGGATGTTCGTGAAGTACCGCTGGTTCAAGACCACCTACAAGGACCATCATATAGCCTTTAAACATCCCCGCTTACCCCCTTGACCAGCTTCTGGGCGACCTCCCTGTTCTCCCTCAGCGTCTCACTATTGCAGTTATAGATGTCCAGTTCATGAGGTGCATCACGTTCGTATGTAAACGTCTTGAGAATCCTAACAGAACAAACACTGTCCCTCCCCGTTGCTCAGGAGACACCTACGACTTGGTGTAGGGTGCTGTGGCCACCGCATCCACACAATGCAAGATCTCCCTCCGCTGTATTGTGGGCTCTCGCATAAACTTATTAAACTTTTCCAATAGCAACTTACACACGAGGAAATACCTAAAACCACCGAGCTCCCACCAAGGCCTTCACATTCCTCTTTCTCACTTCTCGTGTTTGGTCATCCCATCTCGCATTCTGGCGAACTGGGCCGGCCAGTCGACCTCGGACATTTCTGATAGGACGAGCATTCACCAAGACAGACACCGTTGAAGCCTACTAGTCTGATGCGATTCACTCTTGGTCTCACTCGAGCCTTCCGACTTGCCCGATTCCTCTTCACCGTCCTTTGCTTTCTTCATGGGCGGACCCATCTCCTTACTGGACGAGCTGAAGGTATTCCCTGCGGCCCAGGAAGGCCAGCATCACCTCACCTCATCGAGGGCTCTTCCTTCCCCTTAACATCCCCAGTGTGAACAGTGTCATCGGCCACTACAGTGTGCATGAGGTCGACCTAAGTAACGGTCATGAAAAAAGGCGGAGCGAAGCTCTCCCTACCCGTTCAGCTGATGCAGATCCACCAACCGCGGTCTCTTCCCTCCGACGCTTAGCGATCTCCTTAGTCATATGGTTGTACCTTCGCCCCACACTCTCCAGGACCACCATCCTGATGCCTATTGCTTACATCCCATCAAGCTCCCGGTCCCGCCTCGATCGGCCTATGAGCTGCTCATCACCACCATACAGCTGAGGCGAACCACTCATTCCCCTACACTACAGGAAGGCCCCACTACCCTTTTCTTCCTGTCGGCCTCTAGGATGGAGAACGCCTTATAGACCCGAGCCAGACTACGCTTGTCTCCAGCGGCCTTATACCTGCAAAAGTGGAGATCACTGGGCCTAGTCAGGGCGAAACTGAGCCCACCTGTGCTTCAAACTCCTGGCTCGGTCCATGATCTTCTCCCACTCAGCATCGTAGGACCTGAGATACGACCCCTACTCAACGAGGGGGTAGTAATACATACAGATTGAGGGCGCGATAAGCATCCTTCAGCTGAGATGTCAACATAGGGAGAAAGGGAATAACGATACCGACTAATGAGAGCCAATAAGGAAGGCGTTAAAACTAGACAGGGCTTAGAGCACAGCAAAAGATTTGGTAAGTAGTGTCATGAACAAACTCAACGACGATGCGGACGACCAGCTATGTAGCGGTCCAGAGTGATCGACATCCTCTTTCTCCTCAACTGCCGTAATCGCCTCTGATGCAACACTGAATTCTGATTATACTAAGAGTAGTACCATCTTCTGGGCATCGTCAGGTTCGTCCTCATAAGTTGGCCGTATACGGTCGAAGAACTCCTGGTAGTTGATCGGTCGTCTGTGTCGTTGAATTTCCATGCCAAGTACTGATTATTACTCACCTTTCTGGTCTCGGCTGGCCTGACCGTAGTAGACCTTTCAAGGACATCACTTCTCCTTGGTTTCCGCTCGGTGGTCTCCGATGCTCCTAAGCGTTAGAAGAGTTCACTGCTGGTCTATTCTCATGAAATTGAAGATGGTGTGGTACAAGTCGTCGTAATAGTAAAATGACCATTACGCTGGCAACTATATGATTACCAGTGACACTACGATGAAAATTAATAAAGTGGGGTCTATGAAATGAATCCATCTTCTCCGCAAGAATTGCTTATGAGATTATCATAGGATGACCATGTCTCATATGTAGCTTTCGAGGTGCTTCCGCCCAGGCTCCAGTGATTACCCATATAGGCCTTTTAATGGCAATTTCATCCTCATCCTTCTCTTTGGTTAGAGCCTCCACCTCCTCCCTTATAATATCACTAAGGCCCGGCCTCAACAGTGCCTTTCTTATGAACACCTAAAGAGGCCTATGCCGACCATCCCACAGAGTCATCCCAGCTTACAGCTACTCCACGTGGTTCAGGCTCAGGGTAGAGGCTTGGCCGGGGGGCGGGCTTAGAGCTATCCTCGTCATCTGACTCCTTCCTACCGCAAAGACTACCACTAAGGGCACAGGAGAACGAATACTATTACTCCAGGAGTCGGACTACATCTCTTTCAATGTCGGCCTGGTAAATCGTGACCATATACTAGATGGACAAACTGAAGGGCTCGAGGTGCCTCCAACCCTCCTCTCCTAACACAAGTCCTCAAATATATGCTAACAACATAACGATTATGCCGACATGAATCGCATCAAACGTCGTCGATTAGGCGTTGGTCCGTTGCCTTCACACGCCAAATAACAACCGCCGTCCACGAGTTGGCCAACTTTGGTAATCCGGTCCAACTTCTGGTCGTAGAGCTCCCTTATCGCCCCTCCGGTCGGCTTAAGAATATCGGACAATTCAACGTAAATGTTTTTGAGAGAGTACCGCCCAAGATTCGTCTTAAGGTAGTATCGGGTACCATAGTCATGACCGTCTCCGTTCCGGAAGATCCACAAACACTTGGCAGATTCGAAGCTGGGTGGTCGCTTCCATTGCATGAGCTTCCTCGCGGGGCTCGTGGGTCGACCAGTCGACCTTCCTTGTCCCTCGAATCTTGCCCTCGAGCGCACAGGGAAGAATCTATGATCGGTCAGCCTTTGAACGATGTCGTGTTGGTCGAAGTACTGTGAGTAGTACTGACTCGTACAACCCATATCTCGCGAGAAGGAGTGCTCCAACAGATGACGATGCCGAGCCATGGGATCCCCACGGTCTCTGGTCCGACCCCCTATACGACCATTCAAGATGCAACCCTTATGGCCCACCACGGGAGCCACTTTAGAGTACGCTGGCCTTACAGGGCGACCCTCATCCTCTGTACTGTGAAAAGCCCTTACTACGTCCCCCTCGGTGGTGGTAATTTCCAGTACATCCTTATCCCGTACCGTAATTCCGTCACTTCCCCTCACCACCACCTCCTCATGCTCTCTGAGTACTACTTGGTCGCTTGGATGGGTGCTGCCTGGACTAGGATGTTCGGGAGGAGTGGTATGAGCCCCTCCTGAGGATGCCGCCATAGAAATCTAGTGGAAATTATAATACTAATAACAATAACCACGGCCCGACGCCCAACTTCATCATTTCACAAAATAGAAGTCCCGAATTTCCACCTATGAGAGGCCTCGCGTGAGAGCAGTCGAGTCCTTCTACTATGGAAGTCGAATTATGCTCTACCGTATCACGAGGTAGACGTCAATCAAAAACCTCAACGACGCGTCGAACATACTCGAGACGGTACGTAGGCGGAAATCTTGCCAAATCTTGCAAATCTTGCATTTCCTCAACGGTGAATCGACAAGCGTCGTCGTGTTGTCATCTCTCGCACTCGTTGGGAGTTGGCTTTCTCCTTGTGACTACTCCGTAACTTATACGTCTCCATAATGGGTCTCGACGAGCACGATAACGAACTTATCTTTGAGACAAGGTGAGGGGGAGGAGTTTATGCAACTTTCCCATTGACAAATGATTTGTAGCTTTTCCATACTGCTTGTTTTTCTCAGTGAGGATGTGCAAGTACTGGACAGCTTCGATGCTCTTGGCTTGAAAGAGGTACACCTCTAGGAACGGCTTATCAGCTTCTTGGTCTCTTGGTCTCGCATGCGATCACGGAGCGAGACTCTCGCTCCGTGATCGCATAGTCGTTGTGGTCCTATACAGTGAGAGACCAAGGGATCACAACGCTTCAGACGTATCTTAGGTCCCTGATGGTTGGATACAAAACAGCTCCCCTTTAGGACCTTCTCCGTGGTATCTACCAATACGGTTTCGAACGGCCCTCTGCGGTCCAACAGCGCGCCATTCTGCCTATCGTTAAGGGAAGGGACGTCGTAGTACAGAGTCAGTCTGGTAAGCCCTTTACCACTCCTTGAGCAACTCCTGTGAATGCCCTGATCTTAGGTACTGGTAAGACTTGTGTCTTCGCCTTGGGAGCCTTGCAAACCGTGAAGCCCACCGAGAGGGACCCTCAAGTGAGCCCATGGGTCAGAGCTCTCTACCTTACCTTTCCATACAGGTTCTCATCCTTTCCCCTACACGCGAGTTGGCCGAGCAAAGTCAGAAGGTTTGCCTGGCCCTCGGTGACTATATGAACGTTCAAGTACGTATTAGTTCTCCCCCTCCCACCGAAATCACTTGTGCCACAGGTCCACTGCTGTGTTGGTGGTAAGAAGCTCACTGATGACATTCGCGCTCTGGAGGCCGGCGTCCATATCGTCTCGGGCACCCCTGGACGAGTGTATCATATGATATCCCAACGTCATCTTTCGACAAGGCATCTCAAAATGCTGGTCTTGGATGAAGCCGATGAGATGCTGGACAGAGGCTTCAAGGAGCAGGTAGGTTGCTATTACTGATCGTTCTAGGGGGGGAAGTTGTTTTTTGTAGGTTTACGATATCTATCGTTATCTCCCTCCGAGCACTCAATGTGTTCTGGTATCGGCCACCATGCCTAACGAGATCCTGGAGATGACCAACAACTTCATGAACAACCCCTTTAGGTAGGAAGTGGTGAAGGTGTGGTATGTCAGCTTTGGTTTGTAGGGTTCTCGTTAAGCGTGATGAGTTGACGCTAGAAGGTATAAAGCAGTTCTTCGTTGCTGTCGAGAAGGAGCAGTGGAAATTCGATACCCTTTGTGACCTGTACGATACTCTGACCATTACACAGGCCGTCATATTCTGCAATACTAAGCAGAAGGTAAGACGCATCTTAGGTCTCTCTTGGTAAGATTCATTTTAGGTCGATTGGCTGACCAACAAAATGAGAGAGGCCAAGTTCACCGTTGTTTCTATGCATGGTGATATGCCTCAGAAGGAGCGTGATGCTATCATGCAGAAGTTCAGGTGAGTGCTCCCCTTTAGCCCCTCTTGCTCTAACACATGCCGTTCAGATCTGGCCAGGCCCGTGTCCTGATCACCACCGATATCTGGGGTCGTGGTTTGGATGTACAGCAAGTGTCTCTGGTCATTTGCTACGATTTGCCCAATAATCGTGAATTGTAATAATGGCGGAGCGAAGCTCGTTAACCACTATTACTATACAGGTACATTCATCGTATCGGCCGATCGGGTCGTTTTGGTCGTAAGGGTGTTGCCATTAACTTCGTCAAGGAAGATGATGTTAGGATTTTGAGGGATATCGAACAGTAAGTGTTCGAGGAGGAGTACACCGAATTAGCCGACTTGCCTCAGATACTACTCTACGCAAATTGATGAGATGCCGATGAATGTTGCCGATCTCATCTAAGGAGAAATGGTGATAGCCAGAAGGTCTACGTCGTGTTATTATCATTGGTAGTAAAATAGAGGTGGTATTATGAAGAGAAAAGACACTCAGTAATCTACTCTTTTCCCGTTACATTCTACTTGTGTTGAAGTGGACCTGCTGAAATTGATAAATAGCAGTTTTTTTGTAGAAATGATTATCGAGCTGGTCGTAGGAATCGTCGTGGGCATCGCTGTTGGTACCTACCAAGGGGAGAGTAAGTAATTCCTAAGGTCGACTATTCTCATATAGTTTTCTGATAGAATTCAAGCCCTGCTTCGACCCTTGTATAGAAGAGGTAAAACGGTCAAGGATAAGATCGTGGGGAAATACCAACAGTAAGAGGAGTATTCGATCGTTTGCTGGAGTGAATGCCATACCAAACAAATGTGAAATAATAACATTTTCGTACCCTCC
>NW_003212397.1:49927-114029 GCF_000006405.1 Perkinsus marinus ATCC 50983
TTCTTCTTATTGTCGCAATGGGCCACTTCTACTGTTCACTATTGGTAGTTCAGATCGCGCATTCTCATGGAGGGTAGTGTTCGTACTCTCCGTCAGGTCCTTGGAATTGCTGCGGGAATGTTCCAGGAGATTTGTATGCTCAAGCGCAATAAGGAGAAGGACCTGAAGTTACCTCTATTTTACTCACTGCGATGGTATCTTTTCTTCGTCACTGTTTTCTATGGGTAATTAACGCCACTTAGACTGATCTCACTAAGGGTCAGTGCTACTCAGATACAAGCGTTTCATGACAGACAGATTCGACCGTCTGGCCATGGTTTACCCGGTCATACACTTCATCGTGAGATATCACGGCATCATCTCATACACTCTATTCGTTATCGGCCTCGTGGCCTTTGTGCTCAGTTTGCGAAAGTACGCACGCCCCTTGAAATTTCAAGTCCCATCACTGCGTATTGCTCAGATATACACTTCGTTATCAGTTTGGTCAACTAGCATGGACCATTGTGACGCTAATAATAGTCGTGGTAAGAGGTGACCTTGTCGTTGGTCCTTTCGATAGGATGGCGGACAGGTGCAAGGGATAGCAATGACGGCTAATATCTATAACGGTCTCATCTGGTTCTTCTTACCAACCTCAGTAGTCATTGTCAATGATATATTCGCGTACCTATTCGGATTCTTCTTTGGGCGTAATAGTTGCTAAGCATTGCTATAGCCATTCAGATTGATCCGTTCAGATCACCCCCTCATTAAGCTGTCACCCAAGAAGACCTGGGAGGGTTTCATCGGTGGCTCCATCGCGACTATGATATTTTCGATGAGTAAAATTTTGGAATTTCCCAACTTGCTCTACTTGTGTCGATTTCAGTCTGGTGTTCTGTCCTCCAAAAATACGAGTATTTCACTTGCAAACAAGAAGAGATCGTCTTTAAGCCCTTCATCTACCCAAGCTGCACACCAGATGAGATTTATACTCTCCATAGAACGTATGCTGCTACCACTATCGCTGCCTGTGCCCGATCGTATTGTCCAGGTACACTATTCCCCCGTTCGGGTTTGAATTGCAGCTAACTGATATGCAGATTCACGCCCTAGTAGGTTACGTCCCGTGTTCACGTGAGTCATGTTCTCTGTCAGGTCCTAGGTAGCTTTGCATCTCTGGTAGCGCCGTTCGGTGGGTTCCTAGCGTCTGGTTTCAAACGTGCCTTCAAGATAAAGGACTTTGGCGACTCCATCCCTGGTCATGGTGGCCTCACAGACCGCTTCGACTGTCAGGTGAGTTTCGTCTAGATTGTGTGGGGTTATCTCTGCATAGGTCGTAATGGGTATGTTCACGTATGTCTATCTCTCCAACTTCGTCGTTGGTGATAGTGCTACTGCATTCACCAGTCTTCTAGAGAAGGTCATGCAGTTATCTGATGCAGAACAACTACAGTTGTACGATCATTACTAATACTACTACCTGATGAGACTAAGGACATTTGGTTGTCGCAGGTTCGAGCTCCTCGGGGACGGTCTGAAATCTAGAGGGATCATTCAAGGCTGAGTATTTCCTGTTGTGTGTTCTGATCCATAACCGACTTGTTGGGTGTAATAGACTTATGAGAAACATCGATTCTATACAAAGATTATCTGCACCATTGCGATGCAACTTTGTCCACCCTCTGGTCGTGTAGATTCCTATTTACTGCTGTAGTGTTGGTCAATAGTTGATATTGTCTCAGTCATAGTGCTTTCAATCCATTTCGAATCAAACAGCACTGGAGTTTTCATTCAGTGAGAATCTGCGTGTACATCATTCCGTATGCGCTCCTATAGGGATCATAGTCTTCGTTGGACTGCCTAGTCGACGAAGCAGGTCAGGAGTGGTATGGGTAGATTCTAGAGCTACATAGCGGGTGGAGTGATATCAGCTGTGACCCAGGACGTTTGATAGAGCTATGGGAGGAGGCCTGTCTAATGGTCATGTGTATGTTAATAGTATGGACAGTATCTATGGATGATAACTATACCTTTCAGAAATATTTTTGGTGGATTAGGCTACCGATTTAGCGGATAAGGAAGTCACCTTCGCGGATAGGGGCATCAATCGAAACTCGGGCGGAGCTTGATGAGAGATTAGTGCGGAATCAGTCTGATGCGCATTCCGGCAAAAATTCGACGTCTTGTAGGGTCCTGAAGGAATGAAACCGAGACCATACAACGCATTCTTGAAAAGGTCAAACGTATGCAGCATCAGAATCACTGAGAGTGGAGTACGACAAGAAGAAGAAAATTATCAGGAGTATCATCATAATGGTTTCATGGGTTTGGTCAAACTGATGCTGCGCAGGATCGTCAATCTTCGAGTGACTCGGACAGAGTCACAGCTGTGCCGATTACACTTATCAATTCATCGCAGTCTCAAGCAATCTCAGGGATCTCAAATGCCGTGTCTGATTATAAATTGATTTTATGCATGTACGAGAGAGACAGCCAGTATTTTCTCATTATAAGAAGAGATAGTATTGTGTACAATATCTTTTCGTTGCGAAAGGCTGCACGGAAGGTTCATATAAGAATAACCAAACCACCACTTTCACGACCTCATGGTGAAAGCCGTCCAGTAGTAGTAGAGTAGTCGCAAGTAGGCGCTTACATTATAGTTACGGAACCCTAGTTTAGACTCTTGGAGGGTTTGTATTCGGATCTTCAACAAACCTTCCACTGGAAGGCCTCCAATGGAGACATACCACATGCGGTTTAGATCGAATAAGATATCTCTGCAGCGCTAGTTGACCATTGATCAGACCATTGATATTGTACAAGATGATTGTAAAGGAGGAATAAGTACACCTCCGAGTACGACCATGAACGTACTACCATACTATTGGAGTGGAATCGTCTACCGTCACTCAGTCACCACTCGTGGGGTGATAGTCGAGCGCAGTAATATCAGATTAACACTCCCGTGCCACGTAGAGGCGCCAAACTTATGAGAGTAAGAAACACAATGTTCAAAGTCGAACCTGGAAGAGCGTCGGAAAGTACTCACATATGTGATCGATGACGCACGCTGGTGATTGTACAACTGTCATATATCGTGCGAGTAGTCTCCTTACTCATCATTATTAACTGCCTTTCATATTGTAGTAATATAGATCCGGTCTCAGTATCGACTTCGCAATGAGTTCCAGCAATGTTGAGCAGTCAGACATTACTTCACAACAGCGGAAGCTCCTCACAGTGAAAACGCCTCATGAAGCTCCACCGCAGATTATGGCTGAGCAGAGGTATGATTAAGGCCATGCTGTCTTGGGAATTGGCTCAGCGACGTAGAGTTCAACCGAATGACGTCGAGTTATATCTGTGACCTCACGAGCTTGAACTGAGGAATGACATCACATATTAGTGCATTGTGGCCGCACTGTTGGTGTTGTGATGAGATTGTCCGATGGGGGCAAAACTGAACTCAGGAAATCGAGAGCCCGTGAACCTCCTCATAACAGAACACGACGGGCACGTACGGCGCCCTCGCTAGCGAATCGGGGAAGGACTCGTTGGAGGAGCCTAGCGCCTATAGAGAATCAGAAGACAAGGAAGTGCGGACTGGATAATGCCGGGGAGATGAGGTTAGCCGCTGTGGAAGGTGTCACATGCTGCAGTATGTTGTCACAGAGACTCGCTGCGTTATTTAGCAGCAACAATGGAGGTGAGGCAGTACTATCGACAGTGCCTTCAGTCTATCAGTCGGAGAATAGCTGACGAGAATGAGCTGATCTTGTCCAGACTACGAGCTGGACATGCGGCAGATGGGGACCGGACAAGTATGTTCAGCCTCAGGGAGGATCTCTCTGATCCATCTTTCCCTTGCTTCTCCGCATCAGAGCATGACGAGTTTGTCAGCGCGTTGACGGAGAAGTGGGCTTCGGCAAGTCTTATGCCGAAACGGTATGCCTATCTGAAGGATTGGTCTGATCAGTCAAAGTGATCCGCTGAAGTCTCTCTTGTGTTACAGTCGGGTGATCCGGAACGAGTGTCCAGTGCCCAATACGAATGCCTAGTGACGAATTGATGATAAGCAGTTGCTATGTGTATACGAGGCTAAGCTCTACTAGCAACCTGCTAGTAGCAGGTCTTTGACCGCAAGTTTTTTCGGAGTGGCAAGTTCCTCTTTGATTCTGTCGCAGCGGCGATCAACGTTCCTTGCGTCAGTGAGGCCGAGGTGCCGATCGACACGTCTCGCGTAGACTTGATGTGAATAAATTGACAGCATCACGCTTTCTGGGTATGATAAAGTTGCAATAGGGAACATAGGCATGTGATGCCCTACCGACGATACTCTCACTCACTGAAGGGAACACGACAGAGAAATGAGCGGTGCTTCTAGAGGTGAAGCAACTCATCAGGACGATCATCATAATCGTATCAGAAGAAGTGATTATCCTGATGTTGCGCGTGCTTGTTGATTTTTGAGTTATTGTGGCTTCGACAGAATCACTCTGTCGCCGCAGCATGAGTAAGAAGAAGTCTTCTTGACTCACCACTGTGCCGACTACAATTCGGAATTCATCACAGTGCAAAGCAATCTCAAGTATCTCAGTACCGGATCTGATGTTTCATTCAGGATTGTGAGAAGCCTATGGCGCTCCAGTGAGCGCTCGATTCGCGAGAATAATGGCGGATCGCGGGAATTCCATCGCGGAATTCGGGAAATGGGCAGGAAGAACCTGGGAGCGACTGGCGGGCGATAAGAGCTCGAGTTAGGAAGCTGTTATGCAACGAATGCTTCAACCGTATCAAACATGCCTTGATTCTCCCATCTTCTGGCCCTTACCAACTCTCACGCTCCGTAGACGAGGACTGTCCCGAACAGTAGTTGGTTGAACGAACTACGTGGGCATATCTCCTATCACGACTCTTCTTGACGAGGAGTCCTCGTCCTCCATCTCTTGAAGAGATTCTCTTTCAACGACTGACGAGGTATGCCTTCATTGAGAGAACAACACGCTGGTTCTTTCGGTGTACCGGCCAACGACTCGAATTCACGCAGCCACAGGCTTGAACTCTTAGAGCCACTGAATAGGTCCAGGAGAGGTGACCTTGTCGTTGGTCCTTTTGATAGTATGGCGGACAGGTGCAAGGGATAGCAATGACGGCTAATATCTATAACGGTCTCATCTGGTTCTTCCTACCAACCTCAGTAGTCATTGTCAATGACATATTCGCGTACCTATTCGGATTCTTCTTTGGGCGTAATAGTTGCTAAGCATTGCTATAGCCATTCAGATTGATCCGTTCAGATCACCCCCTCATTAAGCTGTCGCCCAAGAAGACCTGGGAGGGTTTCATCGGTGGCTCCATCGCGACTATGATATTTTCGATGAGTAAAATTTAGGAATCTTCCCAACTTGCTCTACTTGTGTCGATTTCAGTCTGGTGTTCTGTCCTCCAAAAATACGAGTATTTCACTTGCAAACAAGAAGAGATCGTCTTTAAGCCCTTCATCTACCCAAGCTGCACCCCAGATGAGATTTATACTCTCCATAGAACGTATGATGCTACCACTATCGCTGCCTGTGCCCGATCGTATTGTCCAGGTACACTATTCCCCCGTTCGGGTTTGAATTGCAGCTAACCGATATGCAGATTCACGCCCTAGTAGGTTTCGTCCCGTGTTCACGTGAGTCATGCTCTCTGTCAGGTCCTAGGTAGCTTTGCATCTCTGGTAGCGCCGTTCGGTGGGTTCCTAGCGTCTGGTTTCAAGCGTGCCTTCAAGATAAAGGACTTTGGCGACTCCATCCCTGGTCATGGTGGCCTCACAGACCGCTTTGACTGTCAGGTGAGTTTCGTCAAGAGTGTGTGGGGTTATCTCTGCATAGGTTGTAATGGGTATGTTCACTTATGTCTATCTCTCCAACTTCGTCGTTGGTGATAGTGCTACTGCATTCACCAGTCTTCTAGAGAAAGTCATGCAGTTATCTGATGCAGAACAACTACAGTTGTACGATCATTACTAATACTACTACCTGATGAGACTAAGGACATTTGGTTGTCGCAGGTTCGAGCTTCTCGGGGACGGTCTGAAATCTAGAGGGATCATTCAAGGCTGAGTATTTCCTGTTGTGTGTTCTGATCCATAACCGACTTGTTGGGTGTAATAGACTTATGAGAAACATCGATTCTATACAAAGATTATCTGCACCATTGCGATGCAACTTTGTCCACCCTCTGGTCGTGTAGATTCCTATTTACTGCTGTAGTGTTGGTCAATAGTTGATATTGTCTCAGCCATAGTGCTTTCAATCCATTTCGAATCAAACAGCACTGGAGTTTTCATTCAGTGAGAATCTGCGTGTACATCATTCCGTATGCGCTCCTATAGGGATCATAGTCTTCGTTGGACTGCCTAGTCGACGAAGCAGGTCAGGAGTGGTATGGGTAGATTCTAGAGCTACATAGCGGATGGAGTGATATCAGCTGTGACCCAGGACGTTTGATAGAGCTATGGGAGGAGGCCTGTCTAATGGTCATGTGTATGTTAATAGTATGGACAGTATCTATGGATGATAACTATACCTTTCAGAAATATTTTTGGCGGATTAGGCTACCGATTCAGCGGATAAGGAAGTCACCTTCGCGGATAGGGGCATCAATCGAAACTCGGGCGGAGCTTGATGAGAGATTAGTGCGGAATCAGTCTGATGCGCATTCCGGCAAAAATTCGACGTCTTGTAGGGTCCTGAAGGAATGAAACCGAGACCATACAACGCATTCTTGAAAAGGTCAAACGTATGCAGCATCAGAATCACTGTGAGTGGAGTACGACAAAAAGAAGAAAATTATCAGGAGTATCATCATCATCATCATCATCATCATGGGTTTGGTCGAACTGATGCTGCGCAGGCTCGTCCATCTTTGAGTGACTCGGACAGAGTCACAGCTGTGCCGACTACACTTATCAATTCATCGCAGTTCCAAGCAATCTCAGAGATCTCAAATGCCGTATCTGATTATAAATTGATTTCCAGCATGTACGAGAGAGACAGCCAGTATTTTCTCATTATAAGAAGAGATAGTATTGTGTACAATATCTTTTCGTTGCGAAAGGCTGCACGGAAGGTTCATATAAGAATAACCAAACCACCACTTTCACGACCTCATGGTGAAAGCCGTCCAGTAGTAGTAGAGTAGTCGCAAGTAGGCGCTTACATTATAGTTACGGAACCCTAGTTTAGACTCTTGGAGGGTTTGTATTCGGATCTTCAACAAACCTTCCACTGGAAGGCCTCCAATGGAGACATACCACATGCGGTTTTGATCGAATAAGATATCTCTGCAGCGCTAGTTGACCATTGATCAGACCATTGATAGTGTACAAGATGATTGTAAAGGAGGAATGAGTACACCTCCGAGTACGACCATGAACGTACTACCATACTATTGGAGTGGAATCGTCTACCGTCACTCAGTCACCACTCGTGGGGTGATAGTCGAGCGCAGTAATATCAGATTAACACTCCCGTGCCACGTAGAGGCGCCAAACTTATGAGAGTAAGAAACACAATGTTCAAAGTCGAACCTGGAAGAGCGTCGGAAAGTACTCACATATGTGATCGATGACGCACGCTGGTGATTGTACAACTGTCATATATCGTGCGAGTAGTCTCCTTACTCATCATTATTAACTGCCTTTCATATTGTAGTAATATAGATCCGGTCTCAGTATCGACTTCGCAATGAGTTCCAGCAATGTTGAGCAGTCAGACATTACTTCACAACAGCGGAAGCTCCTCACAGTGAAAACGCCTCATGAAGCTCCACCGCAGATTATGGCTGAGCAGAGGTATGATTAAGGCCATGCTGTCTTGGGAATTGGCTCGACGACGTAGAGTTTAACGGAATGACGTCGAGTTATATCTGTGACCTTACGAGCTTGAACTGAGGAATGACATCACATATTAGTGCATTGTGGCCGCACTGTTGGGGTTGTGATGAGATTGTCCAATGGGGCAAAACTGAACTCAGGAAATCGAGAGCCCGTGAACCTTCTCATAACAGAACACGACGGGCACGTACGGCGCCCTCGCTAGCGAATTGGGGAAGGACTCGTTGGAGGAGCCTAGCGTCTATAGAGAATCAGGAGACAAGGAAGTGCGGACTGGATAATGCCGAGGAGATGAGGTTAGCCGCTGTGGAAGGTGCCACATGCTGCAGTATGTTGTCACAGAGACTCGCTGCGTTATTTAGCAGCAACAATGGAGGTGCGGCAGTACTATCGACAGTGCCTTCAGTCTATCAGTCGGAGAATAGCTGACGAGAATGAGCTGATCTTGTCCAGACTACGAGCTGGACATGCGGCAGATGGGGACCGGACAAGTATGTTCAGCCTCAAGGAAGATCTCTCTGATCCATCTTTCCCTTGCTTCTCCGCATCAGAGCATGACGAGTTTGTCAGCGCGTTGACGGAGAAGTGGGCTTCGGTAGGTCTTATGCCGAAACGGTATGCCTATCTGAAGGATTGGTCTGATCAGTCAAAGTGATCCGCTGAAGTCTCTCTTGTGTTACAGTCGGGTGATCCGGAACGAGTGTCCAGTGCCCAATACGAATGCCTAGTGACGAGTTGATGATAAGCAGTTGCTATGTGTACACGAGGCTAAGCTCTCCTAGCAACCTGCTAGTAGCAGCTCTTTGACCGCAAGTTTTTTCGGAGTGGCAAGTTCCTCTTTGATTCTGTCGCAGCGGCGATCAACGTTCCTTGCGTCAGTGAGGCCGAGGTGCCGATCGACACGTCTCGCGTAGACTTGATGTGAATAAATTGACAGCATCACGCTTTCTGGGTATGATAAAGTTGCAATAGGGAACATAGGCATGTGATGCCCTACCGACGATACTCTCACTCACTGAAGGGAACACGACAGAGATATGAGCGGTGCTTCTGGAGGTGAAGCAACTCATCAGGACGATCATCATAATCGTATCAGAAGAAGTGATCATCCTGATGTTGCGCGTGCTTGTTGGTTTTTGAGTTATTGTGGCTTTGACAGAATCACTCTGTCGCCGCAGCATGAGTAAGAAGAAGTCTTCTTGACTCACCACTGTGCCGACTACACTTCGGAATTCATCACAGTGCCAAGCAATCTCAAGTATCTCAGATCGGGATTACCGGATCTGATGTTTCATCCAGGATTGTGAGAAGCCTATCGCGCTCCAGTGAGTGCTCGATTCGCGAGAATAATGGCGGATCGCGGGAATTCCATAGCGGAATTCGGGAAATGGGCAGGGAGAACCTGGGAGCGACTGGCGGGCGATAAGAGCTCGAGTTAGGAAACTGTTATGCAACGAATGCTTCAACCGTATCAAACATGCCTTGATTCTCCCATCTTCTGGCCCTCACCAACTCTCACGCTCCGTAGACGAGGACTGTCCCGAACAGTAGTTGGTTGAACGAGCTACGTGGGCATATCTCCTATCACGACTCTTCTTGACGAGGAGTCCTCGTCCTCCATCTCTTCCAAGGACTGACGAGGTATGCCCTCATTGAGAGACCAACACGCTGGTCCTTTCGGTGTGCCGGCCAACGACTCGAATTCACGCAGCCACAGGCTCGAACTCTTAGAGCCACTGAATGGGTCCAGGATGGTGCTTTTGATCTCGATTGAGATGTTAAGTGGCCCCTGGGCCAAGATGTCACGTAGCTTCTGCGCGGCCCTTGCCAGTTGGTACGCCCTGGAGAACCGTCGCAGTTGTCTTCCTCACGGTATCTCCAGCGCCTGATGGGGTCTCCGAGTTACACGATAGCAGTAATGGCAGCTGTGGCCGGCGTGACCGAATGTTCATTGGATTGGCTCCTCTATCCCCAACTCCTCCGCACTATTGCCGACTATGTCTGCCGTGAATACCCTTCGAACGATTAAAAGGATGACCAAGGTTTCTCCGGAGGCTGATGGCGATGCGGTTGCGAGAGTGACGTGAGCTCCCAGTGAGTGACAACTCAGTGCGAAATGCCAAGTCTGCTCATGAAAGATGATCCCAACCATGTCTTCATGCTCGCGAAACCGGAATCAATTCTTTGATGATCTGTCTACCCGATCAAAGTTTGATCGGGCTTGACCGGGATCATGTTTGCCGGGCGGGCTCTCACCATACTCCCTGCCGGATCGAGCAAATGAAAGACTGATAGTAATCTTGTCAGTAAAACTTATCCGAAGAGCCTACGGGACGGAGCAGTGTTATACGTAGTATGTTGCCGTGACACTGGGCCACAGTCAGTGGCGTTGTGGCAACCCATGGTGGGATTCCCCGCAGGTCCTACTTTTCTCAAAAAAAAGGTACTCAACGCAATCAGAGAAAACACTGGGGATGAAGCCGAAAAATGCTACCGTCAAGAACACGGAATATTCGAAAGCTCATAGAAGAGTCGGCCACCTTTTTCTACTTCGGCCCGAGATATAGTTCGATGTGTGAGTAGCTGCCCTTGAAGCGGCTGCTGACGTCTTAGATATCCCGATGGTGATGATGAAAGAAAATCGGGAAACCATCGAGCAGTGCACACAAAGGGGCAACGTGAACAAGAGGTATTGTGAATAGCCTGCGAATCTATCACCAAGTTCATCGATTTGATGTAAACTGAACCTGCGACCATTGGAGAGAACAGCAGAAGCTCATCCTTGCCAAAATCTATCATATAGAGTCCGATAGAGTTAAGCAGAAACCACGCGGCCATCTCCCCATTATCTTCATCACCAGCCCAAGCGTCAGGACTGTAAAGGTCTTCAAGAACCCGACGCATATTCTCGTCCGCAATGATGAAGCATCCCGCGGCTAGTGTAACTCCAAGTACATGATGAGAAGGTTGATTGTTATGAGCATACTGCCCGAAACGATCGCTAATAAGACTGAACTCACGCTGCTCATGGATGGTGCCGAATGGTGAGGAGAAAAGGGGTAGAGTAGTGTCGGTAAAATGATCTTGAATCTTCTTGCAGAAATTTTCTCGCCCTCCGTAAAGTTCCGCAAGTTTTGGAACATCGAAGGGAAGGCAGAAGCGGTACTGTAGAGCCCCGCCCTCGGTGTATGCTTGTGAAGTCCAACTTTCAAGTGGAATGTCATACCACTCCCCATCATCGTCTCGCGGTCCGAATATTTCTAGACGATGATTCCAATTCGCTTCAATGGCTCGACCCACTCGCTGACGGAGTATTGAGGCATCCGTGCTCATATTGAGCTTCTCTGCAGCGTCGGCAATGGCAGAATCTGCAACCATGTTCATGAGCACTCTGGAAACGGTCTCGCCACACTCCTCAACAGGAATGTATCTGAAATGAAGAACTGCAGAATAGCCCCAAGAAGGAGGTTACCCTCTGTCATTGTAATACTCCGAGCACCGACGGCCAGCGGATGATGATTCGGGTGGCTTCTCGAAGCTATCTCGTTTGATTGCTTCATACATTATGTGTTTGGTCTCCGCTGAGACTTTACCGCTCACTATGGCCCAAGCAAACACCTGCCAAAATCGTGAAGGTCAGAACTTCTCATCGTCTGAAACCTACCACATCGCCCATCGTTCCTATCATAGAGTCTCTCTGCCCCGGTGACGGCCACGTAGGCAGCCAACCAGCCTCTTTGTATGCATTCACCCATCCCTCCAGGAGCCGAGCGAGAATGTCTGGCGCAGCAAAGTCGAGCCAGAGGTACACCGTATTATAAGAGTCCCAAAAACCACTGTCAGCTGCCAGCTCACCAGCATGTGCCTGTCCTGTATAGGGACTATAGTGTACCTTGGCGTTCGATCCATCAACTTCAGTTAGAAGCCGTGGAAAAAGAAGTGATCGGTAGTAGTTAGTGTAGAAAGTGCGCAAGAATGTTTGGTCGTTGACAGTATGGTCAATGTGGACGGCAGTCATCCTCTCGTCCCAGACACGTCTCCCATCCTCCTTGATAAAGTCGAAGGTTCTATTCCAGGGAGCTTCTCTGTCGAGGTTGCGCCATGCCTGTTCCACTGAGATGAAGGAAGTGGCAACTCTCATTTCAATAACAGCGGTAGTAGTATTTTCACTCGGGTCGAAGTCCAATATGATATCGCCTCGCGACATAGTAGAATGCCATATAGATTTTGGCCGAGGCTTGGTGTCAACGACTACGAACATGCGAAAGCCCTCCGGAACACCCCCTGAATTAGCCTCGATAGCTAGCACGATTTTCGATGCATCATTGCTATCGGACAACAAGGTAAGACCTTTGTCGTTCCTCAAAGTCACATGCTTGTTCCCTGCGCACACAAAACGGAAACGCAGAGCTGCCGCATGGTTCGTTGGAGTCATCTCAGTAACGACATAGCCGTGTTGGGCGAGATTAGGCCCAGTGACTGATGACGCACGGAAGTAATACGGCTTGTATTCGGCTTGATCCGGTCGGAAGAGGTTCATTCCGGGGGTCCGTATGAACGAGGTGAGCGGAACGTCCATCGTTGGCAGTATAACGAAATACCCATAATCGCCGATCCACCAAGACGGTTGATGGGTACAGAGAATGCCGTGGAACTGAGTTGACGCTGGGGAGAAGGCAAAACGGTCATCCCGTAGTGTCGTGACCACAGACCAATGATTGAACCCGAAAGGGCGGGCAATAAGAGGCATGTTACCGCCTGTTGAGATACTGTCATCATTGATCGTACCAGCTAGAACATTGACCAAGTCCGATGCGGACTGTGTAGCTGTGAACGAAGAGAGAGTAACCAACAATGTTACCAATAACAACTTCAAGCCGAGTAAGATACCCATCCCACGAAGTGAGACAGCCTTACTTGTTGATAGCAGTTAAAAAAAGCCGCACTGAGAAAATCAGACTCGAATAAGCGTCTGACTACCAACACCACCGAGGAACCAAACCACAGAAGAGATGAAATATAACAAATACTGCAGCGATGATAGTGGAAATGATTGCTTGTGAGGAAACGTAGCGCAACGAAGAGGTACTCGCTTCTCCAGCGCACTCGTCGTTCAGCTATGTTCCGACTTACTCGATGAGAACCCTCCCGCTACCCATGCATCGAAACTTTTATACCCCTGAATGAGCATACAAAAATGATTACAGAGGTTATCCTCCAACGTCGACACAGATTTCGAATCACTAATTTTCTGGAAGGATTTGCTCTAGTCTCCACGATTTTGGGAGCGTCACGGCGAGCTGGTCGGTTAGTGTTGTCTCGAAGAATCGCGGCTCGTGCTCCTTTCCGCGAACTTGTACCGCTCTCCGAGGGATTGCCGTTTTCACGAACTTCATCGCAGTAGGCCGTCAAACTAGCTCGATTTTGGGATAGTCAAAGGTTGGGCGAGGCACTGTTGGTTCTCAAAATGGAGTTATTGAAGCCTGGAGCAAATCCTTCAGAAATTTGGCAGGGAATTACGACTGCTGAAAATCGTTGGCAAAATTGTAGAAGACCTATATTTCTTCCGAGACATCATCAGTCGAGAATAATAACACTCACATAAAAGCACTCTTCTGGAGACATTCCAGTGGCCTGGAGGAATGCGTCAACGCAATCGGGATCAGCCCAGTCCACCAAGCTGATGAGCTTGCAATATTCAATCTGAGACAGGAGCAAGACTCAGGAGGAAGCATGGCAGGAGCGACCAGGCACCATGCTTCGGGAGGTTTGCTGCGGCATCTCCGCCGGGTTTAGCTCCGACTCAACCGAGTGCAATAATTCGTCGTGGTGGTCAACACTGACGTCAGGGGTATGGGTAGCCAGGGTTCCTTCGTGCTCCACCACAACTGGAGGACCGCTACCGTTGTACTTTCGAAACTCATCAACAGATGGAGCGTAATCAGTAAGGCTGCTGGAGAAATCCAGAATGAGTCCTGACGGAGATCAATAAGCACTCACAAGGTCGATGACGGTTGGAAATTGCGTAGTCGTGAAGGAACTAACCTTCTTCACGATGATTCTCCGCATGCAATGGAGAGGATAGCACCCAGTCTTCAATCGGATTAGTTCGGACGATATTGTATGCCGAAGAAATGGCGCTCATCGAGTTCATCTTCAGTTTCCTCGGATAAAATCTGAGAATATTAGTATACAACAAGTCGGTCGAGAAAGGATACCTACCGAACTTGCTTTTTGAATAGTTTGTACGCCACCTTTTGGATCTGCCGATTTGGAGTGCGGAACATTTTTACCAACGATGTGAAGAAGCGGAATTGCACCAGGATCTTACGTACTCTAAAGTGGACATTTCACCACCCACTCCCATAGACCACAGCAGCAACTTACGTTTCGGGGGAATCCCTGCACACTACATAAATAACGCTGGTGGCCCTCCAGTAGGATTCAGCCACGGGCGAGGGCATTGCATTTTGCAACCTGAGCGGGCGTGGCAGATAACAGTCGGCTCACTGGAAGCTCACGTTTCCGTTGCAACAGCATCACCGTCAGCTTTGCGCGAAATCTCAGATGTTCTACTGTTCGTTCGGAGGCATGGTAGAACAGGCGGGACCTCATACGGCCTCACCGAGGTCTCATCCATACCCTGCAAGATCTTTAGAAGAACCAACGCCAAATTGTTCTCTGAGCAGACCAAGATGATGGACCGACCACCACAAGAGGGGTACTAACTGCAGAAGCAGTCGGCAATAGTGCAGAAGCGCTGGAGGGAGAGGAGCCGACTTCCCTTCAAGAGACACACGGCCATACCGGTCACAGCTGCCGTGATGATATCAGCGTGTCTGTATGGAGTGATAGGGAATTCGATGCGACATGTGATGAGCCCCACCGTTGCATTTCCAGCCTTTCCTCGGGTCTACGTCGTAGGCAGGCACTTGCAAGAACCGCACCATCAGCCAGCATCAGCTCTTCTAATGAGACATTCTGAGACCAACAAATGGCTATCCAGATGAGAGATGAATTCAGGAGAGGAGATGGGAGAAAGTCAACCCCTAAACTCTCACTTCTGGATGATCCTCTGAAGGTAAGGGACGACGTTGCTGTTCGCCATCCACTACCTACACCACCGACACATGCACAGGTTCGAGGACATGTCAGCCCACCTGTTGTTTATGCAACAGTGTACGCTCAACAGAGAGATCGATGGTGTTCGGGTATTCAGTCGGGTTCTGCAATGCCGACTAAGAATCATCATCGTTGGTGCCCAAGTAGAGTCGAACTCCTACAAGGCACAGCTGCTGCAAAGTCGAGAACAAGCTTTCGAGTTTGGGTAGCAAACTCTTGTAGAACCTAAACTTATATATCATTCATGGGAGAAGTAAGCACGGAGGAACCCACCTCTCTATTAAATGAATTCTTGCTATGCTGATCTCAGCAGAGCGCTCTGGTGATTCCACATCGGGTTGGTCTACCCAGTTGAAGCGGCGAGAGTGATCATCGCCACATATCGCATCGAGCAGTTGTCCATGATCCTCAGCTGGAGTCCATCGAGTAACTCCTTCGACCATATGCTTGACATCCTCCGCATCCATCTTCAGCCCTCCTCCACCATGCGGGTTATTATTACTTTCACCATTCAGCGATAGGGAATGGACAAAGTCCTGCAAGATATTTCACGGGGCAGAACTGACTTTATGAAGCTGTTACTTCTAGCGAGACGACATCTTCCGGCGAGGGCTCATCCTCTTCATCGACTTCCTCTTCCTCCTCGTCCTCTATCTCTTCGTCCGCTGCCTGTCGTAGCAACCGGAATCCCGCATCCATCACCTCCGGATCCAGCGAGGCATTCGAGGACGCCTCAGAACTGGAGGTAACCACTGAAGACCTACGAAGTAACCGTCGAGCAGATCCGCTCTGGAAGCCTCCAAACCGGTCGTCATAGTCCTCCTCTTCGTTGGCCTCCTCCGGAACCTTATTCTCCTCATTCTCATTCGCTTGACAGCCCTTCCGATGCCTCCTCCCACGGCGGGTCGGTGGGGCTGTTGGTACTCTCAAACCTTTTCGCCAAAGGCTTCTAGTGCGCATTTGCCTTTGCTCAACCTGGCCCCAAGAATACGAAACATACAAAGAGCACTGGTAGTAGTAGTACTAAGCGGTTCTCCCAGTTGGGTAGCAGATGCTTCACGAGCTGCTGGATAGAGAAACGGCTATGCTCTCCTCCTCTCTGCACGCGAGTAAGACCAATACGGTATTTTATCAGCCCTCGTGCTTTCAGCGAGAGGAACCTGGAGAGAGGCAATTTCGCTTCTCCAGAAAAGTAATAACATCCTACCTAGTGTAGATGTCTGCTAGTGCGGTCGAGTTCCTTCTGAGGAACTCCACTTCGGCGGCATGGAAAGCGTAGGAACGGAGGAATCGATCCTATAATAGATGTAGGAGTCAGTGAGGTTCATGTTCTGAACCAACTGTGCCGCTAACTTTCTGATAGTGGGCTAATAGTTTGAGACTATAAGCATCGAGTAGATTGATGGTGGAAACATAAGCAAGGCTTATTCATTTCTGGTTCCTCTGCATCGACCCAATGCTCTGATTGAGCCTCCGAGCGCCTCTTTTATTACGGACCGAGCGAAGCAAGCGGAACTATATATTGCATTTCTGTTCATCTCGTGTATCTGTATGTGCGTGCCTGCTAGCGTGAGTGCTTGCGTGAGCGCCTGCGTGCGTACGAATCATTCCTCCACAACCAGAGGCGTGTATACATGAAGAACATTTTTTTCAAAAAAATATTCTGGTATTTGAATCGGAGGCAGGGTGTCCCAAGAATGGGGGCAATCAACCATTATTCCTTTCCCCGGGGAATTCCTGAGAATATACGTTAGTATAGATGAGCAAAATTACGTTACGGATCGTTACGGCTCACTTTCACGGTTGCGATTCAAGTTCCGTACCGTAAGATTACGGCGCCGTAACGGGTCTTACGGAGATGCAGTGGACAAAACGAGGATTGATAATGCAAGTCGCCTAAATCTATTTCATGTGAATGCGCATGCGTAGACGAGGCCGGCTTAGCAGTTCCGAACAAGCCTAGGAGTAAGACGGACGGAATTTGCAAAGGAGACGAGTGGTAAATGCAAATCAAATGCTACTCTCTCAGCGGTCCGTTTGGATCCGAGCCACAAGAAATGAGTTTAACAACTATTCGAGCTATCGTGGAGTGCATTACAGCAAATGTTTCCGCCACAATTCCAAAGAAGCAGTTCAGCACCAACCGGAAAGTCGTAAGGCCTTTCCGTAACCATAAACTGCTCACGTTATGCACGCCGTAACATAAACCGTAAGAAAACGTTAGGCTGCCCATCTATATACGCTAGGAAGAGGATGGACGTGAGGTTATGGGCAAAGCTTGATAGTCAGTATGGACTGTACCGGAAACGGTAATCCTGAAGTGATTTATAGCAACTGGGAATGCGTCGCGTTTAGGGGCCATGATCGTGAGTGAGATGATTCTACTATGGATAAATCGAAATCTCGGTCAATAGAGCTAAAAATGAGTACAAGTCGGCGTCAGCGTGACAGAAGGAGACTTCTCCCTTCGGCGTTCCACCCGTGGCACGGAGACTAGGTACTCCTCGGAGTGCGGTCCTGGGTACTGCGGGTTGAATAACCGTTATTCTTCCTGTGAAGACAGATGATTCCTCTTTCCTGGGAGTTTCATCGTGGGAGAAATAGCTTTCAGAATGAAGTCCGCTAAACACGTGGCGAGCACCGCCACGTGCAATCTGGAACCTCGATGCAGCATCTCCATTATCCAGCAGTGTCGATAGGTAATATGGACGAAATATCATTACGTTAATCCCCAATATGGAAAGCCCTTCACCTCAGCTTACCTGGTAATCGTTAACGATGGTAAGAGCTTCCTTAATGGGTGTAGGTCGCCTGCAGCCCTCCTTGCTGAGGATAAAGTTCTCGTGGAGGCAGAGGACGACGAATGCCTAAACGATTCCTTCGAAGCGGTTAGTAGCCGAGCCGCCCACTTGGAAGTCTTTCAACTTGGGCTCAGAAGCTGGGAACTCCCCCAACAGCACACTGCACTCAGTCTGAGATATCGATGGAGGCCCTCGGGCAGACTTCCGACATCGACGAAGATCTACGCCGGCAAGCGGTGCTCACTACAGCGGATGGCTAGCGTACCCTTCTCGGGAGTATTAGGAGTCATGAGATACAGCCAACGGTCAGGCGCCTCGAGAGTGGTCCTCCATAGGAGCAGATCACAAAGGAGAAGCTGGGATGGAGAAATAAGATCGACCGAGGGAGGACTCTGAACGTCTACTTTTCGAATAGGAAATTCCCTGAGGTCCAATGCAAACCGTGTTGCGAAGATAAGAGAATCCAGCAAGGACCGCTCCTCGTCATCCACCCCTTCATAAGAAGGCTACATACGAGAGAGTATTGGTAAAAATAGTCGCCTGTTGTTGAATATCTCCTACCGTCACAGCAGAGATGCTGGGCCCTGCACGAGCTGATCCCACAAGACACTCTTCCAAGAAATCCAATCGATGCAAGTTGAAAAGAAGACAGACGTATATAACGTTGAAACAACAACGGAGCTCGCGAGCCAGGAGTAACTCGCAACTGAGAGAATAACATGAGCCTATTCATCAGTCAGTCGAACCACTCACGGGCGCGGTACCTCCGATAGATACCCGTGGTCTCGCTTTCGTGTGAGCATATAGGAAGAATCTACAGCGCAGACGTTTAGTGACGAGTTTTGGACAGAAGTGACCGACCTAGAAACTTGTCGAGAAGCAGAACCATACACCGCAGCACACCCTCATGGTAAAACATCTCACTCGCGCTTCTCATCAGTGGGATGAAAGTATCACAAGGAGAGTCTTCAGCGAGGGAGCAACCGAATCCGATATACCTGGACAGAGCTTGCGAGACCATCAGTAGTGAGTATATCGATTTCTCACTGCAATGCCATTAAAGTGTCAACCCTCAGCCACTGTCCCCTCTCCACTACTGGATCGTCCATACCGTGCACAGACTCAACAAGAAGGGATAGACATCTCGCTACAACATCTGCTATGTCATCAGATCCCAACGACTCGCAAATTCGAGCGAAGCTTTGGCGCCCTAGGAACAAATCCTGAACAGTTAGACGGCATTCAAATTGGAGGTCCGTCAACTTTTCTTACCTGTATTTCGCTATGCCAGAGGTACTCGTCGATCAGATGGAGGGCCTCGAGATCCGGTATAGCACCATCAAGTTCGTCGGAGGATGTGCTCTCTGGCTTGGGCGAAGACGCATGTGAGTACTTCTCACCTGGATACTGTCGAATCGACGTTGAGACGGAACAGAGCTCTCCTACTTCCCTCCCGGTTTTGTGGTGTTGTACGTGCCGGCGAGGCTGATGCCATTGAAATGAATTGATAAACTCCTATCACTCCAGCTGATCTCTATACAACCAAGGAGCAAATCCAGTCGAAGATTGATATCCTTCCAAAATACATGTCTCTGTGTATGTGAACTCACACCACGGCTCGCATCTATCTCGCTACTCACGCTGGCCATACGGCCGTCTCATTCAATCTAACGGGACGCATTTAATAATACCCAACGTGGCCCACAGCCTCCATCACCTTCCCTAATCTCACCGAGGTGATCACCGATCCGGTAACCTTGTGGTGACAAGTTCTGAGTCTATGCAAAATTATTGTGATCCGATGCCGATGTCTTCGCATCGTTGACCACCGGCTCTATTCGACTCGAATGGTTCAAGAAGAGAGCCTAGGAGCCATCAAGGCTTCTTTACGCAACCCGTTGACTTCATATCTCTCTTTTCCGAGTGACGATTGGGAATGCATCGCGTTTTGTTCCCCATGATCGAGAGTGAGATGATTTCACTATAATCTTACCTGAGACTCGATCAAAAATGCTGAAAACGAGCAGAAAACGGCAGCAGCGTGACTAGGTAGATTTGACACACTGCGCTATGAGCTTATTATCTAATGCGACCTAGAGGGGCTCCATGGCAGGTCCTTGATATCCCTCTAGACATCTCATTGTACCTCCTACTGTCCTCGAAAGGTATATCTCTGATTGAACAACTGCCAACTACCCGACAGCAACTTCCCCCCTCCTGAGCGCATTACCTTCTCTCACAGCGTATAGCCACCAACATAAGAATCCCCAAGTGCAGTGATCACTGATAGCTGCATCTCAATCAAGATAACATCGTCACGTAGTGCGATATACCCATATGCATCTCGACCACTCATCCTGTTGAAGATTGTCTTGAAGACGACATAACAACCATTCAAGAGGGAAAAACTACCGCCTATCTCCAATCCTCGTATGACAACAAGACACTTTGACAGTGAAACACAGGCTGGTGAATAGCTTCCAATAGAGGCCTAGTAATATAACAACAAGTCAAGTAACGATCAGTTTCGAGAGTGTTTCTTCACTTCCTTCACGAGGCAGCTCAATCGGAAGTACTTTTGAGGTTGTACCTATATCGGAGCATTGGTCCACAGCGAAGAGTCTTCAGACTTCACCAGGTCCTGTCAGCATCCTTCTTCCTCAGCGTTACGGATACCCGCTTCCCCTTAGACACTCGGTGTTTGCACTGCTCGGGTATTATCTCAGCATTCAGGGTCGGAATCGACAATATCACACGCCACCCATCCACAGAGTCCGCCCATCTGACCACTGAATGTAATACTCTTCCGATTACCATAACCATCTCGCTACAGGTCAAATCCAGTTGTTGTGAACTTGCTATGAGCCTCTACAGAATCGTCCTCGAGAGCAGCTAGCAGTTGTGAATCCTCTGTAGAAACACGAGGAAGTGTCCGAAGCAGAATCATACCATAGATTCTCACCAGTATAAACTTTGACCTTTCCCTCATCGTCAAACCAACTGTACTGCTTCACCGTTCTCTATACAATAGCAATTCCAATTGGTCGATGCTCTCACGAACTGCTACCTTCTTAACAACATTCCTGGGTTCGGGAGAAAGAGATCGTCCAATGAGCTCAGGCTGGCCACCAGTGATCAGGCCCGGACCAGTTACCTATCAACGCATCATCACTGACAACCAACAATCTAATCCACTCACAACTTTAGCATCGGGAGGAACATAGAAGTCTCTAGAGTGCGCATAGTAGTATCTTGACGAGTGATCACCAGACTAGCGAACACGAGTCGGCTTACGATTTATCTCCTTTTTCAGTCAAGGACTTCCTAAGCTTGCTATCAGACCGTCTTACCGTATCGGTTTCCTCGCCACTTGTACTACTGCTCCCCACCGGAACAGCCTTATACGGAGGGGCCTCACCCTCACTTCGTGTAGATGACGATGACATTACTCCACTACTGCCTTTTTGATAATAGCCCAGGAATGCAGACCAGAATCCACTTGCACGACAGAACAGTGACGATGTGAGCGTGGACAGAGTGGAGCCCACGATGAACAGCGAAATAAGATAATCGAAACTGAGCTGTGATTGTCAAGACTCCCGAAGTTGTCATCAAACACGGAAAAAGAAATAACACTACAGAAACTCGTTTGTTAGACTTATGTTTTAAATACGATTCCTTTCCACAGTACTCGAGTACCGTGTGGAATCAGTGGATCGCCGCTCTATAGGAGCCCATTCACTGTCGAAAGAATACACAACGAAACGAGGATGATAACACTGCTACCACTGATACTTCAAACGAGGATATCCGTCGTCTCCCAACCATACAACAACTACTACTACTACGCGCAAAAATCAAAAACAATGAGCTCTGTTTCTGTCGGTAGCCCACAAACCAATATCAAGATCATCGTAATATGGCAATAGGAGTGAAGACTTCCCGCAAAGTAGCCTGTTATCACCAAAACAGAGTGATCAAAGGCAAATCGCAATTCCGATGATATGGAATAGGAAATAGAACTATAAGGTCAGTCGAGTACAGACACATAGAGGTTAAAGGTCGAGAATAGATGTCGAGATACTTGCATTTAGAGACGAACCTTATTGGTAGCGCTTACTGTTAAGGAGTATTGCCGTTAGTAACTGACCAGGTAGCCATCCATGTCCGCAGAAATATCACTTCACCTACCATTCGAATTCAGGTCATTTCCAGTCGTACCCGGCATAGGAACAACCGTCCCGGAAAATCCTAAAGACAAACCACAAGTTACTGTAAACACCACCACAATGGGCTCCTCACCAGTAGTGTGCGGAGTGTACATCTGTGGTGGCGCAGGATTCTGTTGTTGTTGGTGAGCATAAGTAGCAGGAGGTGCCATTGACCTCGACTTTTGCTGCTGGTGTTGTAGTAGATGGTGATAGCCATGAGCTGGAGACATCACTCCAGCAGGCGGAACATATCTATCAATAACTCCTCAACTGACGAGCAAAGCACCACCAAGGTTTACCCGCTATTCTGCTGTTGGGCAACCGGACTGTTGTTGGTATAAGCATTGCTGCTAGTCGTGCCATTTCCATTGCCTGGGTTGAGCCCACTACTAGACCCATACCTACAACATCCACGCCGATAACAAACACCCTTCCTACTACTTCCTCTAGTACCCAATAAGAGGCGACTGATGGTGATGGCGAGGATGGCCACCAGTAAGACTAGAAGTCTGCTGTACACCGTAACCATTACCATACTGCTGCGGTGGCTGCGGACTCGCCACATAATGCTGTGGTGGTGGAGGCGCCATACCCCACCCTCCTGAGCCCAAATGCAACATGATCGGCCCGAAAGACCACGACCGAGACCCACCTCGGCCAGCCATGTGATATCGCGCAACACCCCCTTGCATAAACTTACTAGGGCCAGTTCCCTCTCGAGTGGAAGGTTTTACTTCCACCTAACCAAAATTGACCAACGAGCAGTCCAGAAGATCGACTCACCCATTTGCCATCAATGGTGTTCCCCTGCCCATCAACCCCACCCTGGATAGCAGCCTGGGCTTCAGCGGGCGTCTGGAAAGTCACATATCCAAAACCACGAGAGCGACCACTGGTGCGATCAATTCTGAGAACAATAGTACACAGCGAAGCGATTCAGCGCATATCTTGATACTTCACGATGCAATCAGTGACGACTCCATACCTCACAAAGTGCTGTCGTAGCCTCTCTGAAAATCAACAAATTCCAATGGAGCAGCTCCACACTTCTTTCACCTCGATCCACAGTTGCAGGTAGGCCGCCACAGAAGACCTTACAAGGATTATCCTGTGGCATGACCCCATTACTATTAGTCCCAGTAGGGTCCAAGCCTCCCATAGGCGCTTGCCCACCAACCATCATATGCTGCATAACGCCCATTGCCGAATTACCACCCAGGGTCATCGGCTGCCTCAAAGCCGCCTGAGCTCTGATTTCCTCTTGGGAAACGGCTCGTTTAACATCGACAGTTTTATCCAGTAACACATGGGAGTTCGGATACGATAAACACGACTAGAGACACTAGGGATGTCGCTTCGGAGATTCTACCACGCCACTTACTTCCAAGTCTTTGACATTGACAAACGTGATAAAACCAAAACCACGACTGCGGCCTGTGAGTTTATCCATCATCACCACAGCCTCCTCCAGCTGACCAAACTGGCTAAAATACTTCCACAAAGTCTGCCGGTCCACCAAACTCGGTAAACCACCGATAAAAAGCTACGACGAAAAACACAACTCACCAACAGACAACAACAAGGCACTTACTTTTCGCTCCGTCACGTTAGGATTGAGCGTGTTGCTACTGTTGTTTATAATCGGCTGACCAATATTATCACCCACGGTGTAGTCTCTGATGCCCATCATGAAATTCTGCATCCCTTGAGCTTGTTGAGCCAATACTCCCAAGTCTTGTTGCTGTAAATGCTTCCCACTACCGCCTCCACTGCTAACTACAACAAGACCATCCTCCTCAACCGAGGCAACCGTACCTTACGAGAAGCCGCCACTGCTGCTGCCTGGTGCATGGCCATAGCCTGCTGCTGCTGCTGCTGTTGTCTCAACCCACCAATAGACGCGCCGAACTCAGGTATACTGCTTATGCTAGGCGCCACTGTAGGTGGAGCCATCATATTGCTATTCGCCCCAGCAGCCAACGGGGTCGCCCTCGAGCTAGTCGAGGACATGTCCGGCGTGTTAGCAGCAGTACTTGACCCAGTGGCAGAATAGTAGCCTTGGACACCTTTGCTCTGCACGTGGCACTCTGCTGGGGTGGGGGGATTATAGCTGAGAATGATGATAGCGACCAAGCGACATACAAAGTACTACTTACTCGTTTTTAGGAGTTGCCATGTATTATGCCAGATACTGCTTACTCTCTATTGTTACTATTATCAATACTATCGATAAACCACTCCAATTTACTTCTCAAACTTATACAACGACGACGACGACGACGATGAAACTGCTGCTTCTGCTGCTTGTGTCTACGAGATTGCCTAGGGCTGGACTAACCTAAGGAGGTAAGCCGAGACGGCTGAGCGCAATCAAACTGAAATAGGAGTAAATATCAACCGACCCTCCGACCCCATTGAAGCACTTAGCACAGAGCTAGCCTTGAACACAGTGTGAACGGACAAAAGTCCTGTAACACTCAGTTGTCACCAAAGAAGGAATAGTTGACGACTTCCTGTACGACAACGATGGGGATAAGGAACCTGACAAGCACTACTGCAATGAGAATTGTCAAAAAACATACGACAATCCCTAAAGCCTTGCACTCGGCGATCGAGGGCTACTACTTCAAGAAGCTGCTGCTCACCCCTCTCACTGTACAGCTGATAAATACTAAATCATCGCTTCCATAATGGAGGCGGGACAAGCCAATAGCGCCCGTGACTACACTACTTGTACGATATGATGGATGACCGGGCGTTGAGGAAATGCAAGATCGCAAGATTACACCCCCTATGTTATTGAAGAATGTTCCTCCACTTAACACTAATACTAGGCATACTCTACGTAAAATATCCCCAACGATGGTCACTCGTGTGACAGGGTGTCACCATTAAAGTGTCACAGCGGAAAGGACGATACCATGGTCGTATCGACGATGAAGCAGCACCCATTACGATTGATAGTAGTTGGATCGATCAGCCACTAGCGAGACAATCATTTTAAATACATTTACTCTATCGTTACTGGGGCGACTTCTCAAAATATCCTCCTAAAACAGGCTTCCGTTCGCTACTAACGACGACACCAGTGAGAAATGTGCAACTCATATGCTACTTCTTACTAAAAGTAATATACAGCCGCTAATAGGGACTGGCCCTATATTGAGGAGGAGGTTGACCGCCATAGCCCTGCTGCTGCTGCTGCTGCTGAGGGTATCCTCCATAACCACTAGAAGGTGCCGCTACATAGCCGCTGCTGTCTTGTCTAGCCCCACCATACTGTGAGGAGCCATAGCTACCACCATACTGCCCAGGCGCGGGCATAGGCTGTTGTTGATACGAACCACCGTTATACATCGGTCTAGCAGTACGGAAAAATGGGGAGGCAGGCTCCAACTGAGCTTACGGTTGTGGTGAGTGATAACCTCCAGACTGATATGATGGAAGCCTTTGACCGTACCCACCCGAGTCGCCACCACCGTAAGACCTACTGCAACGAATGGACTGCCAACAGAGAAAACCCCCTACCCCATTGGGCGCCCTTTACCCTTTCCACGAGATCCCTCGCGACGGGCATGCTTGACCTCCACCTGTATAGGAACAACACTGCGATACCTTCACTGCGCCACAAAATTACATGTTTGTCATCGATCACGTTAGCATCTCCGCCTGCAATAGCAGCCTCAGCATCAGCCGGTGACGAGTAAATAACGTAGCCAAAACCTCTATGACGTCCCGTCTCGCGGTCGTACATAACCAGGGCTTCAGCTACTGTACCATACCGGGAAAAGTGGTCATTCAAACGTGCTAAGTAAACACCCCACTATCTAACAAGTGACAGCCAAAGTAACTACCTTGATCACAACTGTTGGGCAAGCCGCCAACGAAGACCTTACATGGGTTGTCACTACTCTCGCTGGGAGCCGCTACTCTGCCGTACCTTCGAATCCCATAATACTTCAGAGTGAGATGGTATGCTTCCTACCCAAAGTCCCCACTGCCTTTACCGCCACCATATCCTCCTTTACCACCTTTGCCACCGCCGAACCCCTTACCACCTAAGCATCCTCATATGCCTCAGCGACAGTAGATACCCGCCTCAACACACTACCTGCTTTTCCACCATTCTGTGAGGGGCCCTGAGATGCCCTCTTAACATCAACCGTCTTATCCAGAAGAACATGCGGGCCACTTGCCAGGCAGGTCTAACAGGAACAGCTATCACTAACAACAACACCGACGATAGAAGCAGACGCCCTACTTCCATGTCCGTGACCTGGCTGTACACAACGAAGCCGAACCCTCTGGAACGGCCAGTGTTACGGTCAAACATGACGACGGAGTGCTCGACAGGACCAAACTGCGAGAAATAGCCGTCCATGTGCTGCTTTTCACAGGGAGCCGGCAAGCCGCCAACGAACAACTACAAAAAACAGCAATCCTTCAGCGGAGCGAAGCGGCATATACCTTCCGGTCATCCGACTCCCTAGACCTCATGGCACCTCCTCCTCCACCACCGCCACCACTCCTAGGCGGTGCCCCATCCATAGCAGGATAGGGAGAACCCGATGATGCGCCTGTGGTACTCATATAAAAATTGGGCGCCTACAACGTGACAATGTGTAGCCCAGGACGATGTTGGACAACCGTCAAGAGCCTGCCTGAAGAGAGACAGCTCATAACACAACATAGAGGGTCAATACTCGAGACCACTGGTGCTCCAATGGGGTTGCATGCGCAATGTACAAATCTGAGACAAGTGCGAAAAGCTATCACCGAGCATCGCTTCTACCTCTAACACACTGCAGACTTTAGAGCTATTCCTGGCTAGCGATGGGAGTATCACATTATAAATCAACTACAATGGACGCTCCTATCAGCAACTATGATGATTCCTCTCACACACAGCCTCAACGCAACTAAATCAAAAGGTCTAGTCTTCTCTAAAGAACTATGTCGGTCCCAGAGAGATAACGAGCAGGAAGGAGTGTAACGATAGACAGGGCTCATCATCAGTCCCGACAGTAACAGTTTCGGCAACTTAATGATCCCATACTCGCAAACAACAGCAGCAGCAGCTACTCGACACCAGTACCAGCGTCACAGTGAAGGCAGATTCTTCATTACTATTTTACGTCAGCTGCTGCTGCTGCTGATGATGGTCTCTAGTAGGGGCTTGCTCGCGATGGACCGCCATACGGACCCCCATAGCGAGGTTGCGAGTTGTTATCTAAACACACCAGTACAGTCTACCCTCTCCTGCTCTGCCCTACATCCTCCCATTGGGGGCCGTCGCTGGTCTTGATGTTGATACCCCATACCACCATACCCTCCTTGCTGCATACCATACCTACACAATACTCACATTATCGCCACAATAGAGACTTCTCAACTCACCCTTGTTGTGGTGGTGGAGGAGGCATGCCATACTGCGGAGTCTGGTACATGCCCATCGGCCGCTGCTGCTGATAGTAAGCGTTGGATGCCGCCTTGCTAGCTTGCATGGTCGCTTGGTAACTACCAGAACGTGAATCAACCAGAAGCACCACCTTCACATGCTATTCGTCACATATATGAAAGTATGCACGTGTCAGCGAAAATACGAAAATTCTTGGAATTTATTTTTTCCATCCGAATTCGTGTGCAACACTAAGCTGAAAAAACCAACATATACTCCAACAGCCTACTCGTCAGAGCCTCTACTGAACCGTCCTTGGTCGCCATAACCACCAACATTGCCATAATCATTATACCCACCAAACGATCGTCGGGGGCCTTCCCTTGTAGTGTGCTTTACATCAACCTGCATACATTCAGGAATCCTCCACACCCTTCCCTAAGGTCACTACCCATTTTCCATCAATGATGTTATTAGCCGAATTACTGATAGCTGCTTCAGCCGCGGAGGAGTCCTCATATGTAACATACCCGAACCCTCTGGACTGGCCTGTCATTCTGTCAGTACTGAAAACAACAAAGATGAACTGGTGACCAACACCGCCATCGCTCCTACATCACTGTACAGTCCACCAAATTGCCATACTGTATAAAGAAGTCTCTGAGAGCCTCTGAGCAAGTGCCATCATATGCACCAGAAACTACCGACGCCTTTTATTACCACTGGTGATCTCACGAGGAAGACCGCCAACGAAGAGTTTGTTAGGATTCTGGTCTCGGTGGCCCCCCTTCCTGAAATGAGCGGCCGATCATGTCCTGACAAATGGGATAACACCGACCCTGAGCCATAGTCATCGTAGTTCCTAGGTGCTCCAGCTCCCTTCCCTAAAATTCCATACCACTCCTCGCCGACTTCACAACAGCGTGCCCTACCTGCTGACCGTCTCTCATGGGCCGTAGAAGTGCCATCATCATTGATGGACCGTCGAACCTCGACAGACTTGCCCATGATGACATGAGGCGCCGCTGCCACACACCCCTAAAGAAACTTATATTTCCCCACCACCGCATAGGTCCACTTACAAGCATCTGTTCCTTAGTCTCGAACGTGACAAAGCCGAACCCTCGGCTTCGTCCCGTGAACCGATCCATCATCACCACTGAATCTTCTACTGGACCGAACTGGCTGAAGTACGCATCCAAAGCAGGCTTATCGGCTTCACGTGGGAGACCGCCGACAAAAACCTAATCACACACACATGACATGTAGGTGCCCAGTTCAGTACGTGATACCTTCTTAGTGTCGTCTCCCCTCCTACCAGGCGGCCCATCATAACGAGCAGCAGGAGCAGAAGCCCCGGGGTTGTGCCCCATCGGAGGCGTTTGACCAGGTGCTGAGGTATTCTGCTCTGGTTGTATAGCTGCAGCCGATGATCCAGCAGCAGCAGTAGCGGCTGCGACGCCCATAGAGGCAACTGGGAGCTCCTGTTGAGGAGTAGTGGCGGAAGGCAAAGGGACGGGAACAGCCTGTCATACACGAGGTATAATAAGTGCATATCAATACCGCCTAGAGCTCACCTGGGGTTGTTCCTGTACAGCAGGCTCGATAGGCTTCTCAGGCGTCGGAGCTTCGACGGTCGTTACGACTTCCTGTGCTTCGGCAGGGGTAACAGCCGGTACGCCAGCTTCCGAGAGTGATGCCTCTGTGCTGGGCTCAGCGGGGGACGCCTCCGTCGACACCTCTGCCGGAGTAGCTTCATCGGTGGGCCCAGCCTCTGCTGGGGTGGCCTCCGGAACAGTAGGTGAGTCGGCAGCAGGTGCCCTGAACCCGAACAATACCATGACACTAGGCCAGGCACTTCAAGAAAGAGCCTACTCTGTAGTAGTCGGGACGGCTGGTTGCTGTTGGTCCATGTTAGGAAGGAAAGAGGGTAGCCGACTAGATGAACTCCACAGAGGATGAATCTCGATAGCGCCCCCACCAACACAATGACCACGACGATAGACTAATAGCAGTGGTTGAGACATTCACGTGTAGGGGCAGTCCGACTTGTCGTGATAGGCACCTCTTGAAGATGTCTCCGAAAATACAAGTGCGTATCCTATCAAGATCATTCGTCCCCATCTGGACCTACTTTGTATCTTTAAAGCTGAGTACCCGAACCAATACCACACTTCTGCCTTTTCTGACAAGTCCCTCGTAGATAAAGCTACCGAGATCACTGCTTTCTATCATCCAGCAAGGAGCAGCGCTCGGGCTCGAGTTCGTTTGATATTCTACAGCTGTTCTAAGCTCGGTCGTGGAACTCGTCCAAGAGTAATTCCCTCCTTGCCGTGCTTGGTGGCTTAGTAGGGCGACCACCAGCATGAGGAGTGTGTGATTTACGACACCCCCTATGGGTCCGCTATCAGCCACCCAGTGACTGACAGCTCGCTGGACAAGTCAGCGAGCTGTCAGTCACAAACGGAAAACTGATTAAGGAACCTTTGATAGAGATCACATACCCCCCTGAGCGATAGTGTGGTCGAGATTGCTCCTAACAGGAGCGACTCTCACGGCGCTATACCAAGGAATCGTCGGCAACCTGAGGGAGGAGTGGTACTCATCTGGGCGAACCGCCATTACCCGTCATGCGACTGATGAGGCTTCGAGCATCTGCTGTCCCAACACGAGGGTAATCTGTATGGGTGGTCGAAACGGGCGTATGCCGCGAGAACTATGGGCTTCTCTTTGACAGGCAATAACGGTCCTCTCCTACAGGGCTTATCAGCTACTACTGCCTACGATCTCCCATTTGGTCGTGTATGGGTACTGTGAGCATCGCTCCGCTCAGGAGAAAATTGATGCACGAAAAGTGCACGAAATTGTTGTGCCCAAAATTTCGAAAGCGCGTCTCTTGAGCTCGGGAAGCACAACCATCTGCCGGTTTGATTCGCCATAAGCCTCATTGGCACTTACCTCGCATGAACAGCACGAAAATCGCTAAACAATGGCGCGATTTGGCCACTGTGGCTGGGCTTGTATTTGCTCGACTGTCAATTGACGTACCGTAGCGAGACGAGATAATTATGGTAATTCAGTTGCGACTACTTGACTTCTCTCCGTTGAAGATTGCAGAATCATCGATGTCAACAACGTCGACTCCGGCGGCACCACCACCAGCAGTGGAAGATGCCTCTACCTCGCCGCCCTTACCCAGGATTGCGGACATCTCTGAGGCCTCTGCTTTGGCTGCTCAGTTCGTTATAAAGCACCAGGAGGCGGCTAAGAAGGCCGCCGCTCAGTCCACTACAGCAGAGACCAACAATGCATCTACTACCAGTGTTGGCAACACCTCAGCTGTGGCGCCTCCTCCTACAGAGTCCCCTTCATCGGGTGCTGTCGAGTCCGGTGAGCTCCTGGATAGCGAACTGTCGTCCTTTGTTGGACGAGTAGCTTTAACCGAGGAAGATCACCACGTGCATAATCATATACTAGGATCGATCCTCTCAGTAGCACGAAGCCATCTAGATATTGAGGCCACTATTGAGACCTTCGGGTCGGCAGCTAGCGGTCTTTCCGAAAAGAGCAGTGACATTGATGCGACGATTATATGCCGATTTTCGGCCTTGAAAAAACGCTTTGCTGCAGCGGTTGACGAGAAAAGTCTATGTTCAGCAGCCGTCCTGGGTTTGGGGAAAGCGATTAGTAAATTCGAGAAGGAAGCCCCGGGTGTAGGCCTTAGGGTTGTGCAGGTGCTATGGGATGAAGACGCCTAACATGTACGCTGCTTGTCATCAGGTCATCCCCTCAGCTAAGGTTCCAATTGTGGTGTTGTCCTGGATCGGCCCGAACGGCAACGTACAAATCGTGGATGTGAGTATCAATAATCAACTACCTCTGCATAACACCGCGGTGAGTCTGTGGTCATCCCTCTATGTGTAGTGACCTGTTCTCAACAGTTATTGCGGAACTACGTTGAAATGGATAAGCGGGTTCAGATACTAGCACTTTGCGTTAAGGTAAGTTGCGGACTCCTATTGCTCTCCGTATCTACTCTTCCCCAGCGATGGGCTAAACTATGCGGAATTAGTGACGCCAAGCAGGGCAACCTCAGTAGCTATAGTTGGACCTTGCTCTGCATATATTTTCTACAAGTACCTATACCGCACCACCATCACTACACTGATTTGCTTGTCGATAGGTGCGGTCTAAGGGCGCCGTGCTACCGTCTCTACAGTCAATGGCTGCTAGGAGGCGGCAGGGGGAGCAAGTGAGGCATTATTCGTGCCCCATAAGTGGTCGCGTTTTTAACGTCGACTTTGTAGACAGATTCGGTAAGTTGTCGTGGAGGCGGGTCTATTAGAAATGTATCTTTACATGTTTCAGAGGCTACTACTGGAGACGATGCTTTCGAGTCAGCGGACACCCCATCATCGGAGCTTCTGCGCGATTTTTTCGTGTTTTATGATAGCGACTATAAGTGGGGTACTGAGGTAGTGCAGATGTTGGTAATGTCCTGCAGGATGTGTTTTCGAGCAGGTGGTGTCCATTCGAATCGGGGAGAGGCGTAATATAGATGAATATTCACAACTACCGAGGCGGGATACCGAGAACAATGTTCTTATAGAGGATCCTCTGGACCTTAGCAGGAACCTCAACTGTGTGTTGGACTACGAGGGCCGTATTAGACTTCGTCGAGCATTTACCCTTTTCGCAGCTAAGGTAGCTGATGCGACGATGGATGAGCTGTTGGTACAAGCTAAGACACTAACGAGGATGCGGACGGGACCTACGGCTGCAGCAATGGCAGCGAAACATGCTCAGAGTGCTACGGGGGTCGGAGTTGCAGCTCCCCATAGAGGGCTTACTGCGCCTACCTTGCAACAGCACACGGCAGCTATGTCTCAACAACAGGGGCGTTCTGGGGGCATGGAGTACATGCGGTCAAGTCATGAAGCAAGTGCTGACTATCAAGGGCGAGGGCTAGGGTCTATCATGCAGGGTCCGATGGGTGGCGGCGGTGGCGGTGTCGGGTATAATATGGTGGAACTCGGGCATAATGATTTCAGAGCAGCGCCGTCCAACTTGGTGTTGAGCCCTGTCACGAATGGTCCGGGGGCGACTACTGGAATTGATGGCATTAGAGGTGTACGAGTACAACAACAGCAGGCGAGCAGTGGGGGTAGGGGTTATGGTGCTACTAGTGGAATGAATAAGGCTACTACTGCTCCTCCATATTACCAATATGGCGGACATCACCAACAGCAACAACAACAAGCCCAGAGGGAGGCGGTCCAGAGGTATATCATGCCGTCGTTGGGGTACTACTTAGAGTTGCAAGCTGATGGTCATAGTTGGGAAATTATCGATCGGTGGTGACACCTGAGATGAGACTATAATTATCGTTTTCTGTAAAGCATTGTGCTTATGCTCCTATAGGATAATTAAGAGCTCAGCAAAGATGAAGTATTATGACTCTATTATGGACATTGTCACTACACCAGCTTTCGAATCGACGTGGATTGTCGTTGCTATTGATGATAATGGTAATGGTTATTGACCTTACCCTTCAGTCGCTATAATGTTGAAGACTCCGCCACGAACATGACCATCTCGTTGTTCTTCTCTTTCTCCTTCACCTTCTCATTGCCCTAGCCTCGTTCTATTGTGTGTTGCTGCTCTTCATCATCATGCCGCCGTCTTCTTCTTGTTGATGGTCCACTTTTACGAGGCCCTCGGTGTTGTCGATGTATGGCTATCGTCACAGCAAGCGGTGATCTCGGTCATCCTTCCAAACCTGTACAGGCGTCGAGAACTACCAATGCTCGAATGGTAGGTGGTGATGGAGATAGCGTCATCTATTCATTCAGTGGTCTCGGTGGCTTCACTCTCACGATCTCATTACTCGATGACTTGTGTTTTCCCAATACTAGGATACCACTCCTTGACCAACTTCGAACGGAATAGTGCGGACAGGAATGAATGCAGATGTCTCAAGTTGGGACATCTGCTGGGATCTGTGGCATTCGAGAGCTCTAAATCGACGGGAACCAAGGGGAATAGCGAACCTAGTAAAGGCGCCACTGAAAAGGACAGAACAGAGATAATTCATACAGCGATCCGATACACTACCCAAGATGATTCTCACTTCAGAGGGAGGTTAAGAGGGGCATGTGCAGGTGACTGGTGTAGGAAGGGCTTCCATCAATTCCCTGTAAGATTCGCTCATCGAGGTGGACGGTGTTAGCAGCCACGGTGGTAGTATTAGGAACGAGTAATCGACATGCGACGATCGATCAATTCAAGAATGGATTCGAAACCTCCCTGAATTGAAAGTCGCATTATTTATGGTTGAACGTAGCAGAATCAGCAGTTATTCGTTTTCTCATCATGGAGCCGTCCCGGTCCTCTGAAAATACAAGTCCTGTCAGCTCGACGGTAAAGAGACCATCGGCTGACTGGGAAGGCGCATCTCGAGGTCATTCAGGTCCTCAGCCATAGTGCTACCATCGGGCCAACATCACCATCACAGGCAGCCACTGCAAGCGCTATTCTGAGGTCTGGATCTGTTGGGACTTTGAAAGAGAGTATTTACAAAGGCTGAGGCTCCTCAGTATGAATGAATCTTTGCAGGAACAATGTCGGACGGACAGTTGGAAGCAGCGAAGCGATATAGTAGTAGTTTTTACGTAGAGAAGGGAGGGCATGGTTGCTCTTCTGAGGTTCCACAGTAATTGCTAATGAAGTTGGTGATCTATTGGAGCCACCGGTCACACCGTTCAAACTGAAGCTCATCCATAGGAAGCTGAACTTAGTGATGAGCGCGATGACCAAACTAGAGGTATGGATCTCTCTATGAGCTTCCTCCCAGTGTCATCATCTCTAGTCTCGTGCACGGGAAGGCGACCGACTCGAACGGGAGGTCAGGTCGTTGCAGAGGTCCCTGCGGGCTGAGAGGTCTCGGAGGCTGCTCATTCAGAGGACTAATGCAGAGCTGCAGGAACAAGTAAACTGCATGGAAGAGTATGGGGACATAAGCGCAATCCAGAGACATCCCTTTTGGGCTTCTTGCATGTGCTTCCGTGATGCATTGAGATACTTATCGAGCTCAGTTTAAGAAACCAATCGCATATTTCTCCACTGAGATGGATACTGTTCTTGTAGGTTGATGACCTCGGTGAAGCCTTGACAGAGAGAGTGAAGAATCTAGAACAGTACGAGGAAGCTGCTCGACGTGCCTTGGAAACGAAGGAGGATTTTGAAAAGCAACTGGATGAGAGACGGCAGACTCTGGAAAATGAGGAGGAAAAGGTCACCGATTGTGGTGCTCGCCTCGTGCACAGATTGTATTCAGTTGCGGTCATCGGTGGGGCTGGTGAAGCAACTTCAAGCGGAGGTCGAGGAGAAGCGCAGGGAGGTGGGGGACGCTAGAAAGCCGCCTCAATTCGATAAAAGGAGACGCACGAGTGTTGTTATACGATTAGAGTGAGTGCACGAGCTCTTAGTATGATCGGAACCTTGCTGAGCTCAGAGAAGAGAAGCAACGCAACGAGATGATATCGCTATCAGATGATGAGGCCGGGGACGCAAAGGGCTTATCAGTGGCAAACAAGTCACGTGTTGAGTCTACAACCTCATGAAAAGCACCGTGAGCGAATTCCGCAGTGGGCTGGGAGAACACCCCCGTGTCAGATTTTCTATCGTGGATGGTCACTGTTACGATGAGTCACATGCATTGAATGATCATGGCTTACAGCCCCTTTGAAAAAGAATACATAACTGAGCTTTGAGTTCGTCACCAGTGGATATTTTCAAGCTAACGACGAGTACCACCTCTAGTCTGGACGTTGCTTTCGATTCCACTTCAAGTGAAAGATTTGAATACCCGAGATCGCTCATAGCGATTCTGAGGGTGACGAGGATCCTCCGTCGGGGTGGTGGTATATGAATGCGTCGTGAAATATGTGGCAAAGATTTTGAACGTGGTAATTGATTTCTCCGAACGTGAAGCGTACTCGAAAATAAGTGTGCTCTATCGATGCTGTTGATCGCCATAGCCCCTCTGAGAACTATACAACACAACTCAATGACAATGATACTGCACGAATTGTATTGGTTCAATCATGCAATATGTTGACCGAGAAAACAAGAGTTAAACGACGTAAACTAAGTCAGAGCTGATGAACACCAAAACCAACTCCCATTCCTCGTGCTTCGGACGTAGGAGGACCCGCCTTGTGGTCATCCTGCAAGTCTTCTAAACCACCATTGAGTTCGGCAGTGGTGAAAACGCTGAGCTTCTTTCTTTCAGCGAGCGCGTTAACCTTGTCTCGCAAGTCTGAGTAGAAGCAGCTGTACATAGGGCGTCTCCCGAGTGAAGGGATTACCATCGAAGTTCATGAACTGAGCCCTCTCAGCAGAGAACACGTCAACCACCATTTCACATAAGTCATCGATCCTGATGACGAGGACCGCTCCCACCACACAGGTGAAGCCGAAGGTCACCTGTTGGCTCCCACAGCGACGGGAGCGGCTGATTAGGCCAGAGTTTGCTGCATTCTAGTGCGCTTCGACCGAGTTGCCTTGTGGACATCCACACGTACGGCTGGACCATATACTCTGACTCTCTCGCTCATCAGTGAGGAATTATCTAAGATCAACGAGGCATGCTACGGATTCCCTAGGGCTGCTGCAGCCGAGGCCAACCTGAAGGCCCGCTGAGCAGCATTGAAAAGCTGCTGCTCGTTCCTGGACATACCAGCGTGGATGGCGTCGCCGTTGAGATCAGCCATGGGAACGGCAATGTCACTAAAATGTCCCACAAGCATCTGATAGCAGCAATACCGTAATAGAACTGACCCAACACGTGGTCCAGTCGCCCGATAAACAACGTCTATAAGAATTACTAAAACCGCGCAGTTTAGTCGGTGGATAAAAAATCCAATCATTTCGGAGGGCCCCTGGAAAACCCACTTCAATCGTTTCACAATCCAACGCTTCCGCCTAGTGACTTGTCTCGCCTTGATCTCATTAGTGACTCATTCGAATCGTCGAATAGAGGAGCCTCCGTTCGGAAGTGTTATTACTAGCGAACACAGCGGCGTCCGGTAGAGCTCCACATGTCGTTCATATGCACCATACACGTTGCGTTGAGCTCATCAGAATTCAGTCAGATGAGGCGACAGCAGCAGCAATGATTTCAACGATAACAGTAATTACCCAATGAGAAAGCATCACCCTCGTTGGTAGTCCCGTCGGTCTGTCCTCCCCGACTATACCTTCTACTACAATACCACGAGAATACGTCAATAGCATTCCCCATGAGACAACTATGACCTCCTGATATCACTGCATACTACGTAGTGCCGGGACTAGACTACTTTCATACGTCCAGCAGTTACAATCGCTCATATATCAGTGATATAATATCTTTGGTGATATAGTATCACCAAAGTCAGACTAATGAGCTCCTCTACCAAGTCAGTAACCAGCTCATTGCCTCCCGAGCGCTGGCATTCTCAAGCGACTACATTTCCAGTAGGGTGGGCATGATGACGGTGAACCCTCTCCTCGGGCACCCCCGACGCTGTTGATCAATATCGTGCAAAGTAGCCATATAATAAAGCCTATCGAACATCGAGGAACAACACAACCCTTGGGTGAATCTAGATACGTCCTGGGGCTTGCGGAGAGGACCGCCTCGGGCATCGTCCATAGCAGCTCGAGAAGCACGAATTAATCAACGTCACAGCAGTTTCTATTCCTCTTCTACCACCTTGTCGTTGTCCTGATCGAAACACCATATTCCAAAACCCTTAGTCCGACGGGGTGAATTCCTCCAACACTATCTCAACAACTACCGCACACACCCGCCTGTGAAGGAACAATTCAAATCGTCAAATTCATCACAAGTACGCTGACTGTCCTGCGACAGTTATGACAACTATACTGTACATAGTCCAGCGAACTCGACAAGCCTCTTGTGAACCCACGAGCTGTCCTTCAACACAGTCGATCCAACGAGTCTATCATAGCAGTCCGTGCAGTACCTTAGTGCAGACATATATATAATGAACATTGTCCTTCTCATCACCACCAATAGCAGTAGTCATACCCATCATGGGCTTGGCCACGGTATGAACCTAGGGTAAATCAAACTCAACTCTGAACTCGAACGGGGTGAACCATTACCTTCACAGACCATTGGAAGTCTGGTTTCTGGAGGTATGTGAGACGATAGCTCTGCTGACCATGTGATATGCATATGTAAACGCCTCGAGACGGATTTAGTACTCGAGAGATCTACATAAAACTGCGTTAACCTTGCAAGCGGACTGTCCCCCACGAACCTCGCTTAGCATCTTCTGTGCGTTTTGGCTGGATCCCTCGCCACACAGTATGGAATCAAGCGTCCCCTTGTCGATAACGACGTCAAACATGCCATCAGCGAAGTCCAGCGCCCTGACCCAACACATTCCCAAAGCTAGTGCCTCATGAAGACTCCACCTGCAATCGGCCTGCTGATAAACCATACCAGGCTTGTCCTGATACCGCTCTCCCATCTGCTTCACGACAGCATCTGAGACCAAGCACCGTAAAAATAAACTTTTCGTAATAAAACTGACCAGAAATGTCAATGTTGACGATGTTGTGATACCCTTCCTCGTACATCTCCTCGCTCAGCTTAGAATTACCAGCCCCGACATTCAGGATCTTGTCTTCGGGCTTCACATACTCTTGTACGACCTGTGAAATGCCATCACTGTATCGCTTACACTAAAGCATTTTATCACGTCTTTCAAACCTGCCCATCGCTGGTACCAGTCGAAAGGCTCAGGGTCGCGGGTATAGCGCTCGTCCCAGTACTCCGAACGACCGTACTGAGCCATTAACAGGGATGCACTACGCGATAGCAACTCCCATTGTGACACTAAGACTCAACAGAACATCCTTGAGCTCATATAAACGCTCAAACACTCAATTGAATAGGAGTTTACGCAAGAGCGATATCGAGAAAACCCTGGGGGCTTCGACTAGGTAGTCAGAATGAGTTCTCCACATATGGTCACAAACCAAGTGCAACCGCACCACTACAAAAGAGAACCACATTTCGCAGCGGACAGACTCTCAGTGACTCGGCTCGTCTCGTCATCGGCACTAGAAGGGTCGTTTATCCGACTAAAGGACGCTATACGGTCAGTGGGGTTGTGCTTGACAAGGAAAAAGAATGGAGGATTGACTATCATCTCGAATGCATCTGCTGGCGACATCACAAAGGCTCTGTTCATGACCATACTTGTAGTTGCAACAGCTTCAGTTCCCTCCTCGTTGACCTCAAGAACTGCCTTATGGAAGACCATACTGATCTGAATAGGACCATCTGACGTGCCAGAATAGTCACCCGACAGATGCAGACCACCTTCCGGTAGAGCGTACTCAACGTCAAACTTGGGAAACATGACCACTCCGGGAGCTTTGTCCATTCTTGTCAACCACAGCTTATACATGGCATCGTTGATAACAGGGGACTTGCCAGCTGTAGTAGACAGTACTATGATAACTGACTACCCAGAGTTGGTATAGGGTAGTGACACCACTTGAACATCGTCACCAGTGCAATAAACGTAGATCTTCATGTATCTCTTCGTCTCCATGCACTCGTCGGTAAGCTGGGGGGTCGAACTTGGCCTTTCAAGAGGGGTGGTTCACTTCTCAGCAACTCAGCAATGGTGCCGAACTCGGACAAGTGCGCACTTGTTACACCACACTTTTCTCGCCAACGTCAACTTAGCACCGTTGTTAACAGCTGAGCAATCGTTTTCATCTTCACAACACTCAGAAATCTACTATTCGCCAACCTTAGCACCTGCGTTTTCATATCTCCACAGCACAGTCTTAAAAGTGCTGAATTGTGAATTAGTGTGAGACACGCACTACGTTTCAGCAATTTTGGCAACTCTACTCAACATGTGCTGAGTTCGCTATTTGGCTACCTTCAAATACTCGACCTGGCATTTCGCGGGAAAGTCAGCAAGAGTGCGCATATGGAACGTGGCGACCCGACTCCCAACAACTCGTCTCTGTCATGGATACACCTTGCCTGAATCTTAAATTCAACTATGCCTATCAACGATTTGGCACATTTGACAAATCTCAACTGTCCCTGAAAGTGCTGGGTTGATGATATTCACTACAACTATCTACGACTTGGCACTCTCGACAAATCTCAAGTTTGACTCGACCTCATCTGCGTGCTGACCTGCTGGCTCGTCAGGGGCTTGACGTGCTGGACCATCAGCGAGTTGACCTGCTGGCTCATCAGCACCTTGACGTGCTGGCTCATCGACGAGTTGACCTGCTGGCCCATCAGCTGGCAGGTTTGCTGCCTCAGCAGCGAGTGGATTTGCTGCCTCATCAACCGGCTGATGCTCCAGTTCAGCCGCTGCCTCGCCAACGGGCTCAGCCGGTGGCTCCTCAGCTGGACCGTCCGCTGGGGCCTCATCCTCAGGCGCGACCCAACCATCGGGGAATAAGTCGAGGTCGACGTAGAAATCAGCCGGTAAGGTAATAGGGTTGAGGGGCTCGATGAGATGCTGGCCAAATGAACGGATATTTTGCCGATCCCGAAGGATCGGTTGGACTTTAAGGTCTGTTATCTCAACACCAATCGTCTCTCAAGGTAGTGTTTCGTCCTCACCACAAGGACTCATCAGTGGCTAACGGCGCCAGACACACCTTAAGTGCATCCCATACAGGTGGTTATCCACTTACCACCTTTCACTCGGTGCACCGGCTTCACCCGATAACTAGTTGGGGAAAACACCTTCGTCACTAGATACACCCCATGGAACTTGCTCTCCTGGAACTTAGACCCCTTCTGTCTGTAATCCTGACAATCTCGCCGTTGGTAATATCACCAAAAACTTGGTCCAGAGGAACAAAGAAGCTTTCGTACCTCCCACGGTCATCGACGATGTCCATTCCAACGATGTGGACAATCGCCTGACGTTCGTCGGACTCATGAAGAGAATTCATGGAGGAAGGTGTTGGATGGATAGTGTGTACGAAAAGCAAAGTAGCGGATTGGTATCCCTAGCGACTCGCTAGGCGAACCTCCCTCGCTACTAGCGAGGTTGGGTGTTTAGGCGACAATCTGACCCTCATGCATCGTCAATGTCAACTTGACATGAAAGTGGTCAACGTGGTCGACATTTGTGGACAACTCATGAAAGGCTCAGCCTGGACCGCCCATGGACTCGCACCATCTTAGTCATTTCTGCAACCCGTAAATCTCACATGACATCCACGTTTGCCGATCGTATTGCTGTGTGTGTTTTCGCGGCGCTCAGAATTTCCATTTCAGCAACCCTTGATGAATGTTGTGTTCGTACTAATTACGTAAATTTTACAGCTACTATACTACAACCTTAGGAGTTGCCCAACGCGTTGTTGCCGAGTTGTGTTTATCCGTAGTATGATTAGTATAATTCAGCGCTTTTTATAGCACAAACTTTTTACAACTAAACAACAACTCGTAACTCAGCAACTTCATCAAGAACATCTCGACAAGAATGTTTTTTTTGACGCATTTACCAGCCTGTGGGGGGAAAATCCGGTTACGGAGAACCTTAGGAGGTGTGGCCCTCAGAAGGATACTGTGGGACTCGCACGACCATACCCACTAAAAACCCCCAGAGGCTGGGCCCAAAAGGCAGAACGTCTGATGGAACCAGCCCCTACTAGCCACCTCTCACAGAGGATGGAGGCTGCGCGTCGCACTTCTCCATGTGTTTAGCAAGATTGCTAGCCCGAAAATATTTCTTGCCACAGCGCTCACAACGTGAACAAGTAAATATCTTTGGCGCTCTCGGCACAGTAGGGATAGGAGCTTTAAACAACTCCTTAGCCACCACAAGTGCTTCAACGAGTGACTTACAAGGCCTGAACAGGTTGGCGTCAGCTTTGAGACTAGTCTGCCACATCGTAGGTGGCCTACCACGTCTTTCAATAAGCTTGAGCCTACAAGACCTCACCACAAGACCATCAGCGGGCTTCGTAGTGAGAATCCTCCCTGCCCATCGCAATCTCCTCTGCGCTAAAACATGTTTCGGATCAACAAGAGAAAGTCTTTCCCAAAGTTGCTCTCCATGCACCCTATCTCTGAGGGTCAGTCCAAGGGACATTCTCCTACAGCGATTCAGGAGCACGTCGAGACGCCTCAACGACTCTTCATGGTAGGGAGCAGTCTCCAAACCGTAAAGTGCCGAAGCGAGGACAACACGTTTTATGATAGACTCCTTGGATGCTAGTGACACCTTATTGGACCTCAGGACAAGCGCGAGACTACTTAGTTTCCCAAGAGCCGCTATCGCCCGGTGCCGATATGGCCGCCATATTATGGCGCTACTAGATCCCTGCCTTTCGGAAAGAGACTACCTAAGTAGACGAACTTATCTACTTCTTCGACGTTAGAGTCACCTATCTTCAAACGCAGATTGGAATCACCCAATCCCTCAGATAAGATCATGCATTTCGTCTTAGGTAAGGACACTTCCATTCCAAACCTAGTCAGAGCTGCCGAAAGCTTATCCAAGTTACGCTGAAGAATAGAATCATCATCCGCCAATAAAACGATGTCGTCCGCGAATAGGAGACCTGAGAGGTCCACGGATTCCGTACTGCCCTCGCTCTCGCAAGGCATGCTCAAGCTGATATCCAGGTTGGCTTCTCTGATCACCATTTCCATGAAGATGATGAACAGAAGAGGCGCTATTCGGCACCCCTGTCTAGTTCCCATATCTATTGGGAAAGGGTCAGATAAACCTTCCTGAGTTTTAACCTGTGCAACAGTATTACGGTGTAGTGATTCGATAGCTGAAATGAGCTTCTCATCACATCCGGCTAGCCTGAGAGCTCTCCAGATCGCAGGACGAGGTACTTTATCGAAGGCTGCTTTCAAATCTAGAAAGACAGCGGATAATCTGCGACCATTCCGGTTGCAGACTTCCTGACATCGACGTAGTACGTGAACCGCATCTAGAGTTCCCTTCGCTGGGAGAAATCCGAACTGCTTCTCTCCAACGAAACTCTCTGCTAGAGGCTTGAGCCTCTGCCCCAAAACTCCGGAATAAACCTTGCCGATATGATCGAGCAGATTTATCCCCCTATAGTTGCCTGCTACCTTCCTATCACCTTTCTTATAGAAAGGGATAATAATGGAATGTCCTAAAGCTCTGGGAATAGTCTCCGGTTCACTCCACCACTCTTTGCACAAGCGGTGTAAGATCCTCAGACAATGCTCACCACCGGCTTTCAAAGCTGATGTGAGCACCCCATTTGCTCCGGGAGCTTTACCATTATCCATAGAGCAGAGAGAGTCCTTCACCTCATCCAAGGTGATGTCATCCCCTCCCGTGCGCTCTATTGGAAGGTCGACTGGCTCAAGGGCAGGTAGAGTGCAAGTTTTCGGAGCAAATAGTTGCGTAAAATGACTTGAAAAGACCTGCGGAGAGAGGAAGAATGTCGATGCTAAAAATACAGCACAATTGGCGAATCCGCGTCGCTCCGGCCTCAACTTCCACTTTTCCGCACATAGCTCATGTGCTTACTCTACCACTATTTTAGCATTTCGCCTACAAAGTGTTGTATCGTAAAGTGCTGACTTGTTTTACCTTCAAGCAAGAGTCTTTGGAGTAGGCAGCACTGACAAGCACAACATCATCGCGTAATGGATCATCGCCCAAGATGCGACCGATCATATGCCTTGGATTCTCAGCAATCGAGACGTTGATTCTGCTAGCAGTAGAGACTTCGCGATGTGCACTTGAACCGGGTAAACGTGACTTGACAGTTGTCAAATAGTCATCGCGGAGCACCTCAGGGCAGACAGAATTAGCCACAGGCATAGCGTTACAGTTATAGTCAATATCAAGTAGTTTAGCCACTGTAGCAACACCAGCGAGTTTACATATTCGGTCTGCAGTAGATCCTGAAAGACCAACTCTAGGTCATTGAATGTAACGGTGACAAGCTGACCTATAACTCCCAGTGCAGACATGGCCAGAGTCTGGTAGATGGACAGTGGGATAATGACAATGTTAGAGGAGGAAACATCATCCACAGATTCTAGTAGTTTACCGATAAGAAAGAACGCCAGGAGATCCATAGAGGTATTGGCTGTGAAATTTGCAATATTCTGCTACTGATCGAACACCTCATAAGTGACGATGCAAAGAAAGCGTGATGCCTGCATTGCGTGAGACGAGTTGCCTTGTATGTCACGAGGATAATAGTCAGGGTTCACAGGTGAGGATGTTGATCAGGATCAAAGTTGATTTCCCCTCCGTGGTAAACGTCATGCGCCTCGAAATCTTTTTCCATTTTCTAGCGGAGCGATGCATACATGTCGCGAATCTCTCTGCTTATTCCAATCTTAGTCACACCAAAGCTGAAGCTAGAAAGATACCCCACGGGCCTTATAACATACCCACTCCAAGGCATGCTAGTCAGAGTAGGAGACCTTGTGGTCACCAACCATTTAACTTTGCATATGACCATCTGTCTCCTGTTGCTTGTGGATAATCATATTAACGCTGTAGTTGCTCTTGTGAGTATGTACCGATGTGGTGGTACCCAGCCAGCGTCCGTCCTGTATTACATCGCGCCCAGTGCGATGGACTACTGCCCCCATACTGAGCTATGTGACTGTACCTGTCACTGTCCATGTGCTTGCCATGATAGTGATACCAGGTAAGAACCTATTTAACTCTGTCAAGTCTCGTCTCTCATATCTACAGGTTGCGTGGACCAATCGACTTGACTGACAAGCCACTGATTGAGTGCATTCGAGGGGGATATCCATTGTGGTGGTTAAAGACCGCTGTGACGGTGGGGAAATGGAAAGAACTCAACTGGCAAGAGCCAGACTCACTCAACACCGCCCTGCATGTGGCCTGTGGGGACGCTGTTGTATGTTTGCTCGCTTTGTCTCCTCCTCTCAGGTCAACCTCCGTACTATGACTACTCTCTCGTCGAGCATCTCCTTCGTTATGGAGCATGCCCGGATATTACCAACGCCAAGGCGGAGACGCCGCTTCACATTGCTGCGGGGTACGTTCGATTCGGAAGTAGTGCGATATGTTCATCGTCAGATCGAATAACTTGCCCTGTGCTAGACTACTGTATATTCACGGTAGCAGACTCGACTTGATGGATTATAAGCATCGTTTACCAGAAGACAGAACAAGAGATGAGCGTGTAAGCTCAGTGGGCATTCCGCTGGTAGTTTTCCTCATCGTAGATACGTAGACTGTTAACATGTTGAATGTTTGGAAGCTGTTGAACTGAAGTGATGGTTGAATACTAGAAGGATATTGCGTTATATATGATGATGATTTTTCGCCAGTTTTGTTTTATCATAGTTTATCCCCATGCTTTCCACAACTGGATTCACGAGTCGAGCCGTGATGCCTCGGGCTCTCACCGCTGCTACCCGGACAATGCAAGCGAGGTTCATCGCAGTTTCAGCTGAGGCCACACCCAACCCGTCTGCTATGATATTCACCTTAGAGGGCGGAAAGCCGATTCTCGGAAAGGGCGCAAAAAGCATGTCCTTCGAGAAGACACAGTGTGGCGGGTCTCCATTGGCCGCCAGTTTGTTCAGGGTAGATTACACTAGAGCAGCTCTCCCATCACAAACAGTGTGTTCAGATTCATGGAGTTGACAAGGTGCTGTTGGCCGCTCGTCACGCTACTGTAACTAAGTCGCCCGAGACCGAGTGGGAGATGCTGAAACCTAACGTAGAGCTGGTCATATCTCAGTTTTTCGACATACCCAATGTTAAACCAGTAAGTGCCGTGTCCAGCAATTGTCTTGCTGTTGACTTTCCCATTATAAGGTTGCCCCTGATACCATTGAGTACACCCAAGAGGGCCAGGACCAGCACAATGACGATGTCGTCAAAAGCATTCATGAGATACTAGAGCAGAGGATTAAGCCTTTTGTAATGCGATGCTTGGCTCGGCGTTTTGTGGACAGGCTTTGTATCTCTTGGGCTCGGTAGTTCCCTAATGACAGATCCATGAGATCAACAATTGGTTCTCGTGTGTTTCTGGGTCCGTAATAGACTTCCCTTGTGAGGTGAATTCTTCGAGGTGTGGTATGTGGCCCTCGCGTAGTTCTCAGTGCGGTTGTCATCATCTTCCTCCTCTTGATCAGGTCGAGCGAGATGGCGGTGATGTTGAATTCATTGCGTTTGACTCGGACACCGGAGTCCTCCAAATTCGGCTCGTCGGTTCATGTGAGTATCTCGGTCATCGGTCCTATTCTGATTTCGCGCTTTATCGCTAGGTGCCGGTTGCCCCAAGTCAAGTGTAACGTTGAAATTCGGTATCCAACGAATGGTCTGCCATTACATCCCAGAAGTTAAGAATGTTATCAACATTGAAGAGCCCACTGATGGTGAAGAGGAGGAGGTTGTGAACAGCGTGGATCCGCAAGCCAGTGCCGAGCCCAAGGCTAGCCCGAATCCTGAAGCCAGCACTGAGCCAGAAGATAGTGCTAAGTCGCAGCAAGCCTAAAAGAGTCTTCCGCCTTATATGTAACCATTGAAGTTGCTGTTCCATAAGTCATCGAATTATTACTCGACTCTCGAGATTCGACATCAGCCTTGCGTTGGATATTTCATATGAGGTCAACTTGAGCACTACTCGTTTGGTCGTTATGATGACCGTGACCGCCATGGGTTTATCAAGTCCAATTGAAACATAGCGTCTCACGCTCCTACCGAAAGCTGTATGCGAATAACATGTCGAGTTACTCAACTATTAAAATGATGGTGATGAAATTCGAATCGTAATGACCATGCTTTCTATGGTGCTCCTGCTGCTGCTGCTGACTCAAGGGTACTGGGAAGTAAGATCATACACCCTTTTCAACCACTTCGATGATCAAGAAAACCGTGAATCATGCTTGGATAACGCGCGACGTTAGTGACGATGCTATCACACTCATCGGTGCAGAGTCATCTGTCCATTTAACAGCAACCCTTCTCGTTCAATCTGCACAAGTCAACGATCGTCATCATGAATCTGACTGATTTTTACCATCGAATAACACAACAGTGTTGAGGAAAAGAGGTACAATTATAAACTCGAATGAGGTAGAACATGTTTTGTACAGAACTCGGGAACGTTATCAGACTCCAAGATTCTTATCAACTCGGGGGAAATTTCAACCGAAATCTGCCGCCAATCCTTTTTCGCTCTCCCAGTGCAGAATGTCAACCTTACGAAAAATGTCATGTACACCCCTCCTGCTTTAACCATACCTGAACTTCCACTGAGAATCAGTAGGCTTGAAAATGTCATGCTGGTGGTCCCCTGGATAGGCTAAGACGATTTGAGAAGGAGTAGAAATTTCCGGGATCGGCCGTGGTTTGATAGGGTATCTAGATAACCACTACAGGACTCACTTCACATTAACGGTTCCAACCTGAAGTAGCTCCGTGAGAGTTGCCTCGCGCGAGCAGCAATCGCCTCGGGGCCCAATGGAGCGACACTCTGCAGCATAGTCAGTGTGTGCCATTGGGGAGGTGGTAGTAAAGTCAAACCGCCGCTGGTCTTGTACCTACGGCCACTTTAGGAGTCAGTACACTGCTAGTAGACATACTCCATAAGAATCTGTGAAGGTGTTCGCCACACGAGTTGAGTCGTCTCTGACCCATCGGAAGCTGCGGCCTCTCGAGCACTTTGCGCAGCCTTACTGTGGCTGTCTATAGCGTAGACGTAAAAGCGCGTAATGAAGCCGCCTGTGAAACCGGCAATGTGTTAGCTACTCCCAAATTAATACCACCTTTCCTGGTCTTCAGCGCTTCATAATCTGGCGTCTGGAACTGGCATAGATAGACCATTCGGGAGATGGCCTCCGAGATGTCCAGCTCGATACTAGTCTCCTCTTTGAGCTCGCGTAACGCGCACCGTCGAAAAGCTACGTCGGTGGTATCGCCCGGGTGGCAACGGGAGCAACAACAGCGACTGAATGTGTGTTAAGGCCATAGGCTGTATCGGTGCCTACTTGCTCCTGCCAGCCATATACTCCCTCGCCCATCGTTCGTCTTCCTCCTCCAGTTTGCCTCCAGGGAACACCAGCGCGTGTGGCATGAACCGACTGTTCCCACTACGACGGACCTACCACGAGAGCAGTATACCGTATCAAACCCCGACTGTCCACCGTAGACGAGCTACGAGGGCAGATTCCTTCAGTTCAATTGCTCGATATGTAAAGGTTTGTGGATGAACGGGCCGTCTCGAAGTGATAAGTAAGCCAAAAGGTTTTCCCCCAAATTGATCCCGACAGCAACCTACCATGCATATCTTATCTCCTAGGAAAAGGAGTATACTAGCTGATTGGCTCCAGCGAGGCTTTGACATCTTCAAGATTCAACGTGGCACCTTCCGTTGTGGGATAAAATGAATTTCGTGGCGCGTGACGGGATTCGAATTGTAATTTCGTGTAATAAAGTGCACTACACTTCCCCCACAGGTCTTGGCGCCTCAACGTGGCGTGGGGGTGACCGGTTCGGTATAGCCGGTGCCAAGCCTTGACCACCTCTGCCTATACTCGTACATCCCTCAGCGGGTGCCTTGGAGTATGGTGGGGTTTCTCTCCGTTGATGCCTGTTTAGCTAATTTCTACCGTTTCATTCTGTGGGCTGCTACTATGTGTATACCTGGGCCGGTATGCGGATCCTGATCCACGCGTGATCCTGAGAAAGAAATCACGTCATAAAATCAATGTGATGATTTTATGACATGAACCGGATCTCTTTGCTCAGATCAACAAAATTGTGATCATGGGACCGGATCATAGATCATTCTCGTGATACATAGATCATATCACCCATGATCCTGTCAGTTTTGGATCGGGATCGTAGGTCATGGATCAGCAGGGAAGTTGACATACATGAGTGATCTGATCACTTATCACCTAAGCGAACCAACAAAAAGCGTCACCCAAAAATCGAACCCGGACGAACAATATTGGGTTTTAGTAATGGTTTCAAAAGGCGTTAACCTATAGTAATATTTTTTTGGCTTAAAATGTAGCCTTAAAATGGGTTTCACGAACGGCCGTCGTGTCGAATTCCATTCTTCGATATGTACCTCGTATATAGTACGGACTCTGTACTACGGAGGCTAAGTACGAATTCCTGAATCTCCTCAGTTACTGAGGCTCAGTATACACTTACAAGTAAGTCTCTGTACCACAAAGTATGTATGTAGCATTTTGAAGGGATCAGGATCACGGATCACGAGTAGTGTAACGTAGCAAAAGAGCCCCGTTACAGGATCACCGTATTTTAACACGTAAAGTACCACTGATCCGTTAATTGATCCTTTTGATGGATCAGAAGCTTGATCAAATACTTGATCCGGATCAGAGGGTGATCTCTCGGGACCGAATGGATCACGGATCAACGTAATTTCTCAAGACGTCTGAGAATTTCTCAACTCCTTGATCTTTGGATCACGGATCAAGTTTTTTTCTCAAGAATCATAGATCAGGGTCAAAAATGAGGATCACACGGGATCCAGATCACAGATCAGGGATCACTGATACTGACAGTATCAAAGTTCAGGGATCACGATTAACAGTCAAGGATCAGGATCAAAGATCACGGATCAAGATCAAGAATCACAGATCTGACTCGCGCATCTCGGATCCCGATGGATTTGGCTCAGACATCAAGATCAACGAGTGATCTGGATCATGTGCTTGATCTGTGGATCAGGATCCGCATACCGGCCCTGCTCTATCTTACCCTTGCATTATATCTCATGCCACATCGTTCCCCCTCACGATTTTGTCTCATGATATTCCTGCATCACTGTCTACTTGTCGAGGATTGCTTTCACATTTGTCAGGCTTCGGCCTTTCTTTCTACTGAGTTACGTCGTACTTGCCACTACCTTTGCCCAACAGTTGCTCCCGTGTTCTTTCGCTCAGTTGTCTCATTTTATGCATTCGCATTCGCCCCGCGTTAGTCGTTCTTCCTTGTCGTTCCAGGTACTATCAATTCGGCGTTGTGCCCGAAATCGTTTGCTGGACAAGACGTCAACACCACGTGCAGCACCAGTGGCAGCGGGCTATTATCCTTTTCGAATACTACCTCAGTTGCGTTTGCAGCGAGCATGGTCTACTGTATGAACTGGGAACCATCGCGATGTCTTCTCGCTCTGGACCATCTTACTGTCAATGTTTACCACCATGATTCCCGGTGTATTCTGCCCAGTGCCGAAGAAGCAAGAGGAGCGTCTACTGTACCGTCGTCGACTTGACTTACTTCCCCTAACCAACCGCAGCTGTATTCTGTCTGCCGTGTAAACCCTGTTCTGGTGGTTCATTTCCCTCCCCGTGCTTCTCTTAGCATATATCGTGCGATGTCATCACTTTCGCATATGTTAGAGCTGCCCGGGGTCTATATCGTCCTCCTTATAGTAGTCGTATTTCTTTCCCTATCATTTTCAACTCCTTTTTTTCAAGTTTTAAACTAGATATAATACCTAAATTTGGTATTATATCTGGCCCCGCTCTTTGCATTATTTACCTTTCTCTCTCGTTGTAGTAGTAGCAGCCACATATCTCTGGTGTCGACGGGGTTATAGCCTCACTGTCTCTGCAGGTGCTTCTGAGCCGGCTATTGTACGTTTGAGGGCGATCGGCTGCTAGCCCGTAAAGCCCAGCAATAAGCATTGCTTTGCGTTGCGTTGCGTTGCGTTGCGTTGCGTTGCGTTGCGTTGCGTTGCGTTGCACTACACTTGTCGTCTAAGACGTCTGTAACACGTCTTGTCTTTTACGCCGTGATCCTCTCTAACTTCAATCCTTGAACATCTACCACTCCAGCTTACGTCGGTATGTCCGCGACACGGCCTCCATATCTCAGTGTTCGTGTAACAGGCCCTTCGTTTGACGGCCAGACCATCAAACGCTCCCAACAGTGATCATCCCTGAGTCGAACTCTCTTCCCTTGAATGGTCTTGTGCTGACCATGGTTCCACACGTCACGGCGTGGCGTCATCACGAGAACTCACTAGACGCACGAAACTTTCATGACTACGTTACCTGACATACAGCAACGAAACGGGATCTTCAGGTTTCTTACGCTTCTTTTCCTATCCGTAGCGACTCGCGAATCGGTAAATCGCGACAGCCTTCTCCATTGTGGGTCGGTGGTTTGGATCGCGCAAAACTTTTGTGCGGATGATCGGCTTTTGTCGATAGCATCGAAAGGTTATAAGACTTGTGGAACACAACACCATGAATATACGGTTGACTTCAATTAGTATATTCAGATCAATGGAATAGCCCTAAACTACGGGCTGAACTACGGGGACAGCTGTTTCACAGTATGCTCAACAGGCTCCATGATGAGTTATAAGCATCTCACTGGTGAGAAATCCATCGTGTACTATAATGCTCCCTGAGGAGCTCTAAGTCCCGAGTACTATAGTGACTCACTAATAGTGAGCGTGATCCACCATAACAGATTCGATGGCGTCACACCGTCTCTTAATTGCCCACACTCTCGAGCATTTGTTTTAGCGTTGATACTCCCATTCACATGCGTCTTCCTGTCATACTCTTCATGGTATACTGCTTCATGCAGTGCTCAGGCCTCAAGTATGGCTCAGAGGGTAACGATCTTGTGGCCCCGAACGAAGAGTTGACTATACATTGTGGTGCTGAAACGTGCTCGGGGCCGAGCTGTACATGTTGTCCGATGCCTCCCGAATATTATGAAGTATGTTGCGAATGTTGATGTATGGCAGGTTGCAATTGTATGTGAAGGCCCAAGATCCTCTACACCAAGTACAACTTCTTCTTGCGCGCAATCTCCTGATGCCGATAGTGACATATGTACGATCAGCACCGTTCATTGCACCCTTTTCCATGCGACATTCTTTGCTAAATTTTTCCCACACCGTTACGAGTTATGATCGTACATTTTTCTGTGCCATCTCTAGTTTCCCATTTTCCGACGCCCAACTCACACAACCTATTTGAAACCTCATCTTCAGAGTGCGGAGGGATTGAGTTGCCATCATGTCAAGCGTAAATTCTGCTACATAGGAAAAAGCCGTATCAAATTCGCACCACCCTGTATAAAAGGGAATGGTGAACCAATTTGATCCCTCTGAGGTTCCCCTGGAAATTGAAGTAACTAAATAACAGGTGATCCCAGAAACCGTGTATTGACGGCGAGAAACGGTTGAATCTGAAATTGGTGACCAATACGTAGAATAATCACACATTCTTTCACTTGCTTGTACGAGTATGTTATTTCAGTGTTGAAATATGTTTTTGGTTACTCCACCTGAGCTCAGGAATCATCGAAACTCCCACACGACCTGTGCAGAAAGCAACGATATTTCCCGACATTTCCTTCTTGTCACTAACACATGCAGTTGACCATATGTATATTCCCCAACACTTCTATGCAAAGCACCTTAGTGATATCAGGTTGAACTGTTCACGTCCATATATGAACCCAACATCACCATCATCGATCTCAATACTTCTAGTAACTAGTTGTATCTACTCACGTGCACTAGTCGTAGTAAATACTCAGTAGACCAGAGAACTAGTACAATACGTATCAACCCAGGGATTGTAATCAATCGCTCAAAGGAGTAACCAATCAGTCAACAACTTTATCACAATCAGTACAGAGTACTTCCACGTGACCGTTACGGATACGTTGCGGAATCCGAAACCGTCGGATACGTCGGGCGAAGATACTCATCTTGCGCACTTTTCGGAAAATACAATTATCATAAAGCATGATACACCGAGTCATGCGAGTACAACAAATCATCATGACATGTCTTATACTGCGAACTCGGTCGACTTAATTACGGCCACCCTTTCTCCTTGGCCGCCGCTTCATCCCTTTGATTCAGTCTTGAGTCGTCCAAGAATCCGAAGAGCTTCGGTCCAGATCCAACTTCGAGGCTCGCCATCTTCAAGTTGCTGCCAGTGCTTCAGGTCCAGTCTTCTCCAACTCCCTCCGTCCTTCAGGTTCTTCTCTCGAGGCTTGACCAACAAGAACTGGATCCAGCATATGGTAGAGTGCCAGGGTAGGTACCGGTAGACATGTCACTGGTCAAGATTGGCCCAGGTGCTGAGGGACTCAAAAGCATGAGATCCCCACCTTCTATGCGCAGGTACAACATCCCGGAGGGTAGGCGCAAGAAGGGGCTGACCCATTGGAGAGGTCAGAGCAGCATGCATCGAGGCATCAGTCCCTTGGTCCTCTCTAACCCTAAAGGTTAGCAGAGGATGGAGCTAGGCTCTCTTTTCATTTCTTTTCTGGTGCTCGGGACTTGAGTTCATATAGTAAGAACTCGCACCGTGCTCAAGGCACAGACCACAAACCTCTGGCGTAGGCAAGATCCAGAGGCGGGTCTTAGCGACATTAGAGATCGCAAGGACCAAGTGACAGTACCGGACACCACACCACTAGACCAAGGGGCACGAAGCCCATCACCCGGCTTGATTGTTAGACATCCCGGAGGGTAAAGCCTGCAGTGACCCAGGGGTAGCTTGCCGCGCCCTGGCATGGTCCGGCCCATAGCCTTTACCAGGAACTTGTGGACAGCGGCCTCAAGAGCAAGACACATCCAGACTTCAGGAGTTGGAGAGACCTGACCATCCACACCAGCGAACAACTATCCAACAGCTCACCCTTCCGCTTTCTCCTTCCCTAACCCTTCTTCATCAAGTGGCCGATCTCGGACTTTACTCTCCAGGAATCGGCGTTGGACGCCAGAGTACTCATGGAAAGGACAAAAACAAAACTGTCCTGGGCCTTGGATGAGCGCCAGCAGAGACGCTGACGCCATCAGTCCGCACTGCTAAGGCTGAGTCTCCGCTTCTCGGAGATTCTTCAGCCACTCGAAGGTCAGCTTCGCCATCTTCAGTAGGGAAGGACGATACCGACGGTCGAGGATCATCTTGTAATTCGCCTTCGGCAGAACTCGCGAAAGCTTCGAGTCGCGTCGGGCACCGTCCAATAAAGGACAGTCTCGTAATAAGTGCTTCACATCTCCGTTGTCCCAGCCGCAGGGGCAGGAAGGATCGGCTCTGATGCCCATCGTACACCGGTGGTGCGGTGTGAGGGCATGACCTGTAATTAAGGCAGCAAGCTCGGGAGAAGACCTACCAGCCTTCAAATAGCGCTTGGCGTGGCTGTAGCCCCATAGAAATCTTGCGCACTTGTCGTTCGGAACGACTCGTTCCTAGGCTCACGTTAGCCGCGGTGACCGCGCAATGTATTCCTACTCCAACACTGAATTTTATTCATGAGTTGCACATGGAAATTCAAAAAGTCTTCACCTACTTTACGATAATTCCATCGGAATTTTCGCAGTGCGTAAAGATTCCACTCACTTGTGGTCAAATGGTGGTGCCTCCGCTTCGCCTGATTTTCCGTCGCCCCACTTCTGTACGTATCCACTTCTGGGGACGAAGTCAGTCCCAGAAGCGTCACTCGTCATGAAAACCTTTGGCCCGTCTTGTGTGTTGTTACCGTGCGCTACTATGCAGTGCATCGTATGCATAGTATGCACGCATCATTTCATATCTGTAACCACTGACACTTCTGTAACCATCTCCCGTAGATGTTTGTATGTCTATCATTGATTCACTCCATTATTGCTATGTCTGCAACGTCACCTGCAGCAGGTGACGGTCACCTGGTGACCTGCGTCGCGTATTATGATCCCGGGGTCAGGGTTCTCCCTAATTATTTCTTTTTATTTCTTTCTAGGTATTTCTTTTCGAAAAGAATACGAAGAAATATTAGTTCGATTGTTTCTAGAAAGAATTGAAAAGAATTGAAAAGAATTAAAAAGAATTCAGTTTTTCGGGTTTTTTGAGATTTAGTCTTACAAAATGGTCGGGTCTATTGACTATGACATGATATAAGAGTTAACCAATGCCGTCGGTAGGTTAGTTGACTCAACCTACTTGAGTCTGCTACTGGAGCCTTCAGTCTGAAGGTTTCGCGGCCAAACTTTGGCCAGACGAGAGGCGGTCTCTCAGAGGCCAGTGGCCGGAGGTGTGGCCGAGGATGACACGTATGAATAATCAAGTTCGGTCGAATTTCTGCCTTTTTTACACTGACCCTGATATACTCCGTCTGAATAGGTCCGGAGGGCCCATTGTATTCAGACTCTGAATTTGGGAAGAATCAATTGGGAACAGAATCTTGATCATAGCTGTTGGAAACTCCAACCACAAAATTCTTGTCCATCGCTTAGAGTCCGCCAGAATAATGCTGACACCTTAACTCAATGGCCCACTCTAATGGAAAGCACTGAGCAGTCTACCAAGCTAAGGGTTTAACTTAAACCGTTTGAGTAACAAGGTAGGACTTCCTCCTCAGAAACTTGATATTCAATCAAAGAATAGGTTAATTTGATGAGAACTGCCAGCGAATCAGAGCGCGACGAATGAAGGTTGCTATGGTAGGCCTGACAAAAGAGGTGAAGTAAAGGCAAATGAAGCTTGAAGTATTCGGGACCTACTTGCAACGGTCAGGCTGTTTGAATAATGCTGCAGGCTCACACGTAGTTGCCGGAATCGATGACAAGCTGTGCATTAGAGCAGCGAATGATGATGTATCTCTGTACATAAACCAAGACTGGCTTGGCCTCATTGTGCACATAATTTTGTCATCTAAGTCCGCATAGGCCCCTAAAACCCTTGACTCACTCAAGAGAATAATGTCAAGAGTTAATGCCCAATGAGAATCTCTTACCTTGATGGAAGAGATATTTCGTTGCGTCCTTGCCACTCTCCATATCAATGATCTTCATGAGTGGACGACTCTTGCTTTGCTGCGAAAAAACGCCAAGGCTTTCTCTTTTCCATGCCGAGTCATCTCTGAATTCCCGTGGATCGAATCTTGCGATCCAAAGAAGGTGACATGATGCATCGCACAACCTGAGCTGTCAGTTCGAAGATAATGTCCAATTGCAACGCCTTTCCACACTCCAATACTCTATAGCTCATAGAATCTGGGTGTATACTTGTGTTGTATCAGAATCGCCATGGACTAGATATTCGAGACACCAAAACTCAGCAATTATTGACATTGACCCCAAATTTCTTCCACACTCTACTACTCTATAGCTCAAAGAATCTGGGTATATACCTGTATTGTATCAGAATCGCCATGGACTAGATATTCGACACACCGAAATCCAGCAATTATTGACATTGACCCCAAATTCCTTCCACACTCTACTACTCTATAGTTCAGAGAATTTAGGCGTATGCGTGTATTGTATCAGAGTCGCCATGGACAAGATATTCGAGACACCGAAGTTCAACAACTATCGACATTGACCTTAATGTCCTTCCAAACTCCACACTCCACTACTCTATAGCTTATAGAATCTAGGTGTATACTTGTATGGTATCAGAATCGCCATGGACAAGATATTCGAGACGCCGAACTTCAGCATTTATTGACATTGACCTTGAATTCATCCCATGCTCTACTACTCTATAGTTCTTAAAACCTAGGTGTATACTTGTATTGTATCAGAATAGCCATGTAGAAGGTATTGGAGACACCAAAAATCAGCAATTATTGACATTGACCTTAAGTTTATCCCACGCTCCACTGCTCTATAGTTCATAGAATCTAGGTGTATACGTGTATTGTATAAGAGTCGCCATGGACAAGATATTCGAGACACCGAAGTTCAGCTATTATTGAAACTGACCCCACAGTCCTTCCACACTCCACTACTCTATAATTCATAGAATCTAGGTGTATACTTGTATTGTATCAGAATGGCCATGGACATGAAATTCGAGACACCAAAATTCGGTAATTATTGATATTGACCCCAAGTTCCTTCCACATTCCAATACTCTATAGCTCATAGAATCTGGGTGTATAATTGTATTGTATCAGAATCGTCATATACTAGATATCCGAGAGTCTCGAATCGAGACACCGAAATCCAGCAATTATTGACATTGACCCCAAATTCGTTCCTCACTCTACTATATAGCTCAGAGAATTTAGGTGTATACGTGTATTGTATCGGAGTCGCCATGGACAAGATATTCGAGACACCGAAGTTCAACAACTATCGACATTGACCTTAATGTCCTTCCAAACTCCACACTCCACTACTCTATAGCTCATAGAATCTAGGTGTATACTTGTATGGTATCAGAATCGCCATGGACAAGATGTTCGAGACGCCGAACTTCAGCATTTATTGACATTGACCTTAAATTCATCCCATGCTCTACTACTCTATAGTTCTTCAAACCTAGGTGTATACTTGTATTGTATCAGAATAGCCATGTAGAAGGTATTGGAGACACCGAAACTCAGCAATTATTGACATTGACCCCAGATTCCTTCCACACTCTACTACTCTATAGCTCATAGAATTTAGGTGTATACGTGTATTGTACCAGAGTCGCCATGGACAAGATATTCGAGACACCGAAGTTCTACAACTATTGACATTGACCTTAGTGTCCTTCCACACTCCACTACCCTATAGCTCATAGAATCTAGGTGTATACTTGTATGGTATCAGAATCGCCATGGACGAGATATTCGAGACACCAAAATTTGGTAATTATTGACATTGACCCCGAATTTCTTCCACACCCTACTACTCTATAGCTCACAAAATCTGGGTGTATACTTGTATTGTATCAAAATCGCCATGGACTGGATATTCGAGACACCGAAGTTCAACAACTATTGACATTGACCTTGAATCTATCGTTCATTCACAATCTATCCCACGATCTACTACTCTATGGTTCATATAATCTAGGTGTATACTTGTATTGTATCAGAATCGCCCAGTTCTCATTAAATGATGCCCGATTGTTCTCTGTTGAAGCCTAGTTGCTCATGACCCTCGAGTATCACCTCCTCCGTTACCTTTACCGCGGGGACTTATTAATAACGTCCTCGTAAGTCGCATTTTCTTGTAATATCTCGACTGTCAATCATCACCGATAGGCGGTGCCTTGTATTTCCATGCTCATACCTTCAAATCATCTTTCGTAAATTCTCAGACTAGAAATTGTAGCATATAATTCAATTGTTTTCATTTCTTTCTCGTTTCTTTTTAAAAATTTTTGAAAGAAATAATGAAAAAGAAATAAATGAATTCTTTTTGAAAAAGAAAGAACTCTGCCCGGGGTCCTTCCCAACACCAGAGAGTAGTGCAACCGATCGAGGGTGAAGTGACAACAATCCCGCTGTGGAAAAACATTAGTTGTTTGGGGGACATTGCCTATGTGCCTGGCAGGCACTGCGTGCGTGCTAGGCAATGTGACTGTGGTATTGAGCCATTTTCGGGGCGCCGGCGCAGTTTAGCGGCCGCCGGCAGGCTTATACCAAATTTTCCCAAGTGATCCGAGTGGTTCTGAAATCTGCGGTTCTGGAAACGATTTCAGAAACGCGCAGAAGAATTTTTGAACACGTTCAGTAGTGATTTTGGAAACGTTCCCGGAAGAAAATTCCAGAATCGGTTCTCTGAACATGGCTTTTCAAAAACGATTCTCGAGTCGATTTTGAAACTCGAATCGATTTACTGAACAGGCCGTGAGTGCATAATGACATTAAGATACCACTAGGGACTATAATAGGGCTTGGCCGGTTACAGCCATAGCCCAAAGATAGATAGGAACCTCTCCGAGTAAGAAGCGACCGAAGGCTCGCGTTTGACCTTCTTAAACGTCCCCCTAGCGGTTTGCCTACGCTCGACGCGTAAACTGCCCATGTCGGGACCGCGGGTCAATTTAAGTGCAACAACCATTGGGTAAACTTTTCCTTCGAATCATGAATAGAATCAAAAGTGGGATATAAGGTGAAGTAGACCAGCAACAGTAGCATGACTGATGAAGATTGCTCAGAGAGCTTCCAGATCAGCAGGCCTCATCCATATTGTTGTACTGGCGATGATTGCATGTAAGGCGCTGGAAGGGAGCTGAATTGGATGTTCGAGTGAGGCGATCTCGCAGTTGTTCTTCCCCTTTTGTAATGGTGACCACCATTGCCCACGAACCTACAGATGCTTTTAAGCGATACTCAATAATGCGTGTCGGAGCACTGAGGACCATTTGTAAGGAAAAAGGCTTACCTTTTGACGGTGAGCAGCAAGGGACTCGTATTTGAGTTGGGTTCTATTGTGAGGATCTTAGGTCGTAAAGAAGATCTTGTAACCCGTCTTTGTAATAATTGCAGCTCCGCCGCCTCTTCTGGTCTAATTAATGCAAGAATATCATCATCAGTCGTTGAGAGCTCCTCCGGAGCATACCCTTCAAAGTCTCCTACGGAAGTTGATATCAGCGAGAGAGCTTCCTCTGAGGGAGGTATTACAACTCCTCTTGGAGCATCATTAGCCACGTCTTCGAGAAAAGTAAGGAGCTCCCTCATCTGTCCGTTCTTCCACCAGTAAGGGCGTTGTTCGTCAGGGCGATGACAGTTTGAACAACAACCGCTTGACTACCAGTGAACTTCATGAGCTCGCAAGCATCGCCGATGAGATAAGGCATATAAGGAAGCAGACAGTGAGCCCTTTGCCTCGATACTGTTGGGAACTTCCTCTCGTTGAAGGAGTTCAGCATACTGCGCGTAGCTGGGCTTGTCACGGATTATCCACCGCCATCGACACGCCTTGCTCCTGACAATCGCTATGGTCCGGTGCAGAAGTCGACACCCTATGGGGTAAGCAGTGCGTACCCACCTATTGAATCAAGTATATGTCCTGTTGTCAGTATCCGTTCGCACCTACTTCTCGAGCTACCGTCTCGCTGCACCATCCACAAAAGCAGCATAAGCAGTATTGTTCATACGAAAGATAATCAGGCTTGGGTAAGGTTCGCCCTCTGTTCCTCAGAAGGAAATCGTTGTTTATGTTGTCAGGATCTCAGTGATGCGCTATTAGCCAACAGAGTCCCGGCATTAACTACTGAATGTGAAAAACCTCCTGATGTCATCATTATCCTACACTTTTCTCGACCATCCCGCATCTTATTCTCTCCTTTTTTGTCTGACTCATTGTCTTCTTAATGAAGTGAAGTTCTGTGTGAGCGGTACCAGCAGCAGTATTGGTGCCTACACCAGCTGGTCCTCGCTACTACCAACATACAGAATCGCCATCGGGTGCTCGATCGGGCATAATTTGAATCCAGGCAAGCCACTCCCCATTGAGTGTGCTGGTGCTGTAGCCCGCGCAACTGATGTTGTCTTCCCTAGTCTCTCTGGTGAAAGCATTGAGTTCAGTCGGTATTCCAAAACGGTGAATGCAAAAGCCAATTATTCAATCCGATCACATATGTGTGGACTGCAGGCTAGAAGTGAAAATTATCGTCCGATAAAACTTGGAGGAATATATGTTCACTTTCCTCAACTAAGCTCAGGAGTTTACATACAAATCCGGGTAGAGGTGTACGGCAACCAACAAAAACCGCCCCAGGTTTCCTCAGAATTTCCCTATTGTCACCAACACATGTAGTTGACCATTTGCATATTCTCCCACACTGTGTCCAAACCGTGGTGCTATAGCGGGTATGTAAACTGAACACTGATGGAACAATTTGTTCTCACGAGTGCTACCTGGGATGAAGGTTGGTTATTCGGCATGATTAAGTGTATCATGTTATCTGGTAATATATTCTTCCCGGAGAAAGTGAGTCGTATTGATTTGAAGTTGCCAATGACACCATTGGCTTATACCATACTCTCTAATGAGAGTACGGATATCCTCCGCCAGAACGGCTCCCCAACCGAAGAGACCGCGGTCAGCGGGCGGAGTCAACAGCTGACCCTTCATTGATATGCATTCGGGTTTCGGATCCACCCTATGGGTGCGGCTCAGCGAAGAGCATCCCTATATGGCGCGAGGGAGGGTCATCAGCACGTAATGTGGAGGAAGTGTGGTATCTGCACGCGTGCCGCCGTTTCATATCGAGAATAGGTTCGCAAATCTTCAAGCTTGGCATTTAGCACCCTTTGCGAACCAATAGAATGATGGAGTATTCATTGCTTTAGATGCAGACTGCATCATGCAGTGTGTCATTGGACAACAGACATTCAACAATAGTCTATTAGAGTGTTCAGGGTGAGCCAGCGGGCGATTCAAGTTTAATTATGTTATGAATACACTTTAGAGTCCGTAGTGTAGACCATCCCGTTGAGCTCAAGACTAATTGTATAATATCAAGTTCATAGGTTGGATCGAATTGGCCATGCATCATCTTCGTGACTCTATTCCCTGTGGTGGCCTAACCATGATAGAGAAGTGCAGAGGTTGAACTTCACCACATAATATACCATTTCCCGATGAATCAACAGATATACTCATTCAGGAAACCATCATTTGGCACTGCAAGCTACATCTACATTTGTAAAAGCAGCGAGTGCCCCGTAGCCGATCATCGAGGTTGCTTTGGTGATTGTCGATTCTCTCTATCATAGCCCGTGACTCAGAGAGGTTATTGTCCATACAGAGCCTCCAGTTCTCCACTCCAACCCCCGACAACGACAACTCAAAGCATTGTTGCCTGACAAATGGAAATAGTAACAGTAGGGACTATACAAGTCGTGCAGTGATTCAATGCCGACTGCCGGTTGCTGGTGTAATGAAAATCATCCCATGCTTGACCAGTTACCTAAACAGCGAGTGTCCCTATGACTCACCAAGTATTGGAGCCTCTCAATGAACACACGAGTTCGACAAGATACGGTATTCATTCTGTCGTTTTACGTACTAAAACCGAAGACTGTAATGAAAACCAGTGCATCCCTTAGCATCAATACAATGCGCCGAATTTAACCGAAGCGTGGTATGCGGATCAATATAGAAAGCCCCATCTCCTCACTACGGATGTGATGAAGATTTTGCATTCAGAGCCAGAGTTTTACCAAAGCGCATGGGGGCATTATAAAACATGAGCAGTGCCGGCGCATCCCAAGACAACCGAGCAAGAAACACTAATCGCAGTCCCAGTGGGAACAACGTCAACTAGCAGCTCGAATTTCAAGAACCACATGAGCGGCATCGTCCTCTGAAAAGGATGATGAATGTGCACATTGCCATCGAGACACGGTGGGCCAATCAAATCTCACCTACTGCCGTTATCCCACCTCTCGCGTTTCCTCCTAGTACGACTATTGAAATGATATCACTACGTGCACGCTCCTCTGAAGCCATGTTGTTTAGTCGGATAGAAACAGTTGTAGGCTCGAGTGTAGCCTACAACCTAGAGGTATCATTCGGCCCCCTCGGTCCAATGAGCTCACTGCTGTTCAAGCTCAGAGTACCCTAGCATTCGTAAACTAACGTATGTGTGGGCAAGTTGTACTACTCCGTCAAAGCAGGTGAGCAATGGTAGAAAGTCCTCAAGGACAATTGATATATCCTTGAAAATGTCAGCGGCCTTCTCACGCATATCTCGCCGGGCATAGATCGGGTTGTTGCCCAGCTGGCTCATTGAAGTTCGATTACCTTGGTCGTTCACTGGAAGGGAGCTGCAAGTATGAATGGAGGAAGATGTGCTCTTCGAAATCTATGTCCATCGCTCTCGGTATCACTGAGAGTATACGGCTGTTCAAGGCATACACTTCACTCCTGCGTCCAATAAACAATAGTATTCATCTTAGGGCAACGTATCGCCTTATCTACAGCACTATGTTTTCTCCGAGATGTGTGAGTTCTGCTCGATAACAGTCTACGATAAGAGAACGGTCGGTTCGGTCGTATTCTTATCGTGCCGAAGCCATAGCGGCCGATAAGGAGAACTCTACCAAAAAAATCATACAACTGAGCACTGCTGACCCGACTTGCAGTAGTATCAAGCCACGTAGTAATCAGTGATACTTCTCATTATCCCCGACTACTTAGTGATACATAGCGTCATCTTTTTTAGTGTCATTAATAGTGATAACTTATCGCCACTAGTGAATAACTTCCCCACTGCCACCAGGGCTCAACGAAATCCCGACCAATCAAGAACTTTTGGTACAAAGAGCAATGATAAACGGGCATTTGGATCAAACCAATACAGGGCCTTTCAATGGCAACGGCTTGAAATGGCCTTTTTCAATCAGCTCGCGCTCGGCCGCAATGGGAGAATCTCTTCCTGGGCTGGTCCAGTATGCGACAACACAAGCCATGATTCCGAGTGCCATGGATGTCGCCGATAAGCTGAAGGGACCCGGCTGTGCTTGGGGACTGACAAAGATGACAACACTGAGACAACTATCAATTCAATACTGATTCACTGTGTGTTATCTCAGGAAGATCAATCGAGGCTTACTTGAAAACGTTCTTCCCGAGAACCATAGTGAGCGCGTAAGTGAGTGCAGTCGATCCAGCCTGGGTGACGTTCTTTGTTGTAGACGACAAGCGCTTCGTTATGTAAGCTACCAGCCAACCCGAAAGTACATAAATTGCTACCACTACTAATGTGCCTGAAACACAGTGATTACTCAGAAGAACGTATACACGGTGAATTGGTTCTCGAAGCCGTACGTTGGTCCCAGTGAATGAGAGCGTTCCAAGATGTACCCTCGAGCCCCTGGTTGAGCCAGTGGGTAGTGAAAGCAACAAAGCCGATCATAACGCTACAGGACTTCATATGAACCACTTGAATCGGCAGAGGATCTCCCGTGGTCTTCAATAATTTCTCCGACAAAATACTCCCGGAGCCTGAGCAATGCAAATCTTCAACGGAGGGTCGAACAAGGCAATGCAATCCCGGAACGAACAAAAGGCGTGTGTCACAACTCTGCTTACATGAGGACAAAACAAACACTATAGTGTACATAAGACCCACAGCAGACGTCGCCACGACGTCCGCTGTCTCCTGTCGGGACTTCGCAACGTAGAAGAGAATTGAGAATATGAAAACTCCAGTAACACAGAGGATCTGCCTCCTAGTGTATCTGGTGGGAATATCAGAGTAAACTGAGAGCACGTAGTAGTGCGTCTCACAATCTTCCGAGAAAACACCATGAGAAGAATGCTATCGTGGGAAGACAGACTTGCAACAGTAACTTGAACGTGCCTAACCACACGAGCATTGTCATCCTCCTATAAGTAGCTCTGAACACCTACCAGGATCTAGATAACTAAGCGCCTTCAGCGCACAAGTTTGACTCGTCATGAACAACAACGCCACTGGTAGAAACCTGAAGGTGTCATAGCCTAGGACATTCACTTTGTTGTTGCCATCGTTCCCCATAAGCTTCGAAACAGCATATCCCATCGCCAACGATACCACATCTTTCACGAAAAGTATGCTTATTTCGCTCGGTGTTTTCCCTGGGTCTTTGTTCGCCAAGGACCATGACACTATGAGGCCCTTGCTGAGGTCAACCAGAAGGTATATAAGTATAAGCCATAATTTGGCCGACCCGAGAGAGCCATATGTATAGTAGTACAAGGCCACGGCAGCAACGATAGGCACCACTGGTGACTGCAGTACATAGGCGACGACTATACCCGCGAAGATCAGGAAAACCACCGTCGTACAAACCTGGAGCTTTCTTCGTACTGTCGGCTTCAGAGTCACCATTGAAAGATACGAGTTTCTGAATTGTTTCTATCTGCTTTTATCCAGTTGATAACGCCACAACTATGGAATTCCGGAAACACTATT